>NC_069502.1:1094619012-1094701512 GCF_027579735.1 Bombina bombina
CTGGGAGAGGGAAGGAGTCACTGTTAGAAACGGAGACATATTGTGATCGATCCGATACATATGATCTAAACCAGGTTAACGGACGATCAGCAATACCAGAGTTTTTTAGTTTGAGCAGTAGTATGTCATGGTCTACTGTGTCAAAAGCCTTTGCAAAATCAAGATAAATAGCTACAGTTAGGTCTCCTTGTTCCATGCCAGTTTGGATGTCGTTGCAAACTTTTAGGAGGGCAGTTATAGTGGAGTGATTTGGTCAAAAACTTGATTGATCAGGGGTCAGATAGTTAGAAAGTTGGTAATACTCGCATAATTGCGTACGGACGGATTTTTCTAAGATTTTTTACAATGCTGTGAGCAATGATATAGGGCGATAGTTAGAAACCAATATATACATAAACACAACACAGAAAGTCTGGTCCTCTCTTGCAAGCACACAGTTAGAGTTGGTTACAGCAATTGGCTAATTGGTGATAGCTCAGGACCACGTCAGGATCTCTTTCTCCATGGTCAATAACCTACAGCCACACAATGCATGCTTTTAACCAAACACACTGAGATACAAAAAGGGTGACACAGGCCTTTTGCAATTTACCTAGATACATACAAAATATGAAAATGGACTGCACTCACAGAGGCCTATCTATCAAGCCGTCAACTTTTTTGCATTCAGCAGCACCAATACGCTCATCTAACATTGCGGCCACGGACCTGAATATGCTCTCCATATGTATCAAAAAAGCCAGCAAGTACGGGGCGATGAGCAGCGGACTGTTGTTAACTAGCAGTCATCGATCTTGCTGTTATTCGGCTTTTAACCAACTTTATTTATACCCTGTCAGTAATACCACTATAATGCCACTATACTAAAATGTTTAACCCCTAACCCACTGCTCCTGGACCCCGCTGCAACTAAATAAAAGTAAAAACCCCTATTCCGCCGCTCCCGGACCCCGCTGTACCTAAATACATGTATTAACCCTAAACCCCAGGCCTCCCACATCACTACCACTTACTAAACCTATTAACCCCTAAACCGCCAGCCCCCCACATCGCCATAAACTAAATTAAGTTATTAACCCCTAAACCTAACAACCCACTAACTTTACATTAAAATTACAACATCCCTATCCTATAATAAATTAAAACTTACATGTAGAATTAAATTAAACTATATTAAACTATTAATTAACCTATCCTAACTATTATACTAAAATTACATTAAACTACCAATTAAATTAACTAAAATACATATTTAAAAACCCTAACCCTACTCAAATTATTTAAATATACTATTAAAAATTACTAAATTACCAAAAACAATAAAAGCTAAGTTACAAAAAATAAAAAACACTGTTACAAAAAAAATTAAAAAACACTAAGTTACAAAAACAAACCACAGTATCAAAAATAAAAAAGAATTACACCTAATGTAATAGCCCTATCAAAATAAAAAATCCCCCCCAAAATAAAAAAACCCTAGCCTACAATAAACTACCAATGGCCCTTAAAAGTGCCTTTTGCGGGGCATTGCCCCAAAGAAATCAGCTCTTTTACCTGTAAAAAAAAAATACAAATACCCCTCAACAGTAAAACCCACCACCCACACAACCAACCCCCCCAAATAAAAACCCTATCTAAAAAACCTAAGCTCCCCATTGCCCTAAAAAGGGCATTTGTATGGGCATTGCCCTTAAAAGGGCAGTTAGCTCTTTTACCTGCCCAGACCCTACTCTAAAAATAAAACCCACCCAAAAAACCCTTAAATAAACCTAACACTAACCCCCGACGATCCACTTACAGTTGTTGAAGTTCCGCTTGAAGGATGCAGCCGGCAAAAAGCCTTCATCCGGGTGGCCTCTTCCATCTTCATCCAGCCGGCGAAGTATTCATCCATGCGGCCTCTTCTATCTTCATCCATCCGGAGCTGAGCGGGTCCATCCTGAAGACATCCGGCGTGGAGCGGGTCCATCCTGAAGACATCCGACGAGGAGCTCCTCTTCAATAAGGTCTCCACCATAAACTGGATCTTGAATGCAAGTGACGTCATCCAAGATGGCGTCCCTTGCATTCCTATTGACTGAAAAGGATTAGAGCCGCTAAAATCCTATTGGCTGTTCCAATCAGCCAATAGGATTTGAGCAGCTCTCATCCTATTGGCTGTTCCTAGTATAATAGTTAGGGTAGGTTAATTAATAGTTTAACATAGTTTATTTTAATTCTACAGGTAAGTTTTTTAATTTATTTTAAGATAGGGATGTTGTATTTTTAATGTAAAGTTAGTAGGTTGTTAGGTTTAGGGGTTAATAGCTTAATTTAGTTTATGGCGATGTGGGGGGCTGGCAGTTTAGGGGTTAATAGGTTTAGTTAATGGTAGTGATGTGGGAGGCCAGGGGTTTAGGGGTTAATACATTTATTTAGTTGCGGGGGGGTTTGGGATTGGCGGCATAGGGGTTAATACTTTTATTAAAGGTGCGACGGGGTCCGGGAGCTGCGGGATAGGAGTTAATAATTTTATTTAGGTTGCGGCAATGTCGGGGCGGCAGATTAGGGGTGTTAAGACTCAGGGCTTATGTTAGGGTTTTAGGTGTAAACGTTACTTGTTTTCTACCATAGAAATCAATGGGATATCTGGCAGCATCGCACATAGCTTTCGCTGCTTTCAGACTCCCATTGATTCCTATGGCATCCGTGGCCTCCAGAGTGGCGGATTGAAAACCAGGTACTCTGGGCCGGAATAGCGGCGAGCGTACCTGTTAGAAATTTGTTACCTTGCAAAAGGTGTCAGATAGTGTCAAATTTGTATTCGGAACATCTGTAATGACGTAAGCATCGATCTGTGTTGGATTGAGACCGGCGGATTGTATGTTACGTCACAAATTTCGACTTTTTCCGGTCAGTAGGCTTTGATAACTAGGTCGAATCAAGCTCGCCACAATTACGCTGCGGAATTCCA
Source organism: Bombina bombina (assembly GCF_027579735.1). Classification (NCBI taxonomy): domain Eukaryota; kingdom Metazoa; phylum Chordata; class Amphibia; order Anura; family Bombinatoridae; genus Bombina; species Bombina bombina. The sequence continues at coordinate 1,094,621,966 of NC_069502.1, forward strand.
GCGTATTTCAGCTTGATAGATATCCCCCTCAAAATAATAACAAAATACTATTTCCTTCCATCATTCAGGCAGAGCATACAATTTTAAACAACTTTCAAATGTACTTCTCTTATCTAATTTGCTTTCTTCTCTTTGGTATCCTTTGTTGAAAAGGATATCTAGGTAGTCTTAGGAACAGAGAGCTAGCTGATGATTGGTGGCTGCTCATATATGCCTCTTGTTATTGGTTTACATATGCTCAGCTACCTCTCAGTAGGGTATTGCTGCACCTTCAATTATTATTATTATTATTATTATTATTATTATTATTATTATTATTATTATTCTTTATTTATAAAGCGCCAACAGATTCCGCAGGGCTGCCCATGGGTACAAGGATAACAGTACAATGGAGAAACAATACGACAAAATTTTACAGTCAAAAACAGGGGGAATTGAGGGCCCTATTCCCGTGGGAACTTACAATCTAGATGGGTAGGATGAGAAACAGGAGGTGGGGACTGCAAAGGTGAGAATGATATTAGTGAGGAGATAGAGGGCAGCTGTTAGATAAGTGAAGTTAGTATGTTAATAAGTCGGATGATAAGCTTCCCTGAACAGAAAGGTCTTTAGGGAACGTTTAAAGGAGGAGAGGTTAGGGGCAAGTCTGACAGCACGAGGAAGTGCGTTCCAGAGGGTTGGTGCCGCCCGAGAGAAGTCCTGTAGTCTAGCATGGGAGGAGGTGATGTTAGAGGATGCAAGAAGCAGGTCATTGTTGGATCTTAGGGGGTGGGCAGGAGTGTATTTGTTGATAAGTGAGGACAGGTAGGGTGGGGCAGCACTGGTGAGGGCTTTGTAGGTCAGGGTGAGAATTTAGAATTTAACTCTGTTGTAAGTGGGGAGCCAGTGAAGGGACTCACCAGGGCCGCCATCAGGGGGTGACAGGGGTGACTCCTGTCAGGGGCCCAATGGGCCAGGGGGGACCCATGAGGCAAGAACAACCTATTTAAAAAAAAAAATATATATATATTTTTAAAATTTTTTGGCAGCCACCAGAGGGTACTACAGCAGAGTGCTATTGAGCGTAAGAAATGTTATTAAAAGGTGTAAAGCATTAGCATTTCAGAGGATTTCTGAGTGTGCACTAAACCACTATGCACAGTGGGAGACAGACTTGACACTTTTTACAGTGTGTGCCTGAGTCAGACTTAAGATCACTTTCATTTGCAGAGGAGGTAGGACTTACTTAGTAAATGTTTTTTATTTCTTTGTCCAATTTTGGATTGTAACTTCAGTGTGGAAGCAGTGGTATGGTGGGCCAGGGGTCCATAAAAACACATTTTTTTTTAGCAATATGCAGCAGTGTATTTATGATTATTTGACAATGCAGAAAGTTTTCCTCCTCAATACACAAATGGTAGGTGCCCTTTTGGCAGATATGAGTTTTTTTTATTTATTAATATATATTTTTTAATTACATTCCAGGTTACTGCCCCTTTATGCAAGGACTTTCCAGACGCAAAGAGGCATTTTATCTAAGATTTTTACATCTGCATAAAATGTTATACTTTCAGATTAAGATTGCTCAGTGTTTGAAATGAGACAGGTTAATTTAACACTGTTCAGTTTACACTACAGCTGACTTAATTTTGAAATACATACAAACAAGCCTAAATCCTGCATTTAACCAGATCTAATGGTATGAGACTGAGTACCACAGCTTATGGTTCCACCAAGACCATATAGAGTACAGCATTTTCAAAATCCATAAGTACAGATGACAGATGGGAACATTTGTACACCATATTTGAAGTGGTGCTCTTGGTTGGGGAAAATGGGGGGAAAAACAAACATATGTCAACCTTTCAAAAGTACTTTTCTTCATCTAGCCATCTACCCAGATCATTAATGTACAATTTTGAATTCACAGAATTATTTTTGTTTGCACATGTACAAATATGATTCTTTAAAAAGTGATCTCTTAATTTCTGCATTTTTTTTATCATGCATGCCACACACTGTGGATTTAGGGGATGCAAAGTGCAGACATTTACCTCCTGTGAGTGTGTCTGTGGGTGTCTGTGTTTATGTCTTTGTGCTTTTGTTTGTGTCTATGTGTGTATGTATTTTTTTTTCTGTGGGTCTCTCTGTGAGGGTGGGTGTGTATGTCTTTGTGCATTTTCTGTGGATGTCTGTGAGGGTGTGTGTGTATGTCTTTGCTTTTTCTATGGGTGTCTCTGTGAGAGTGTGTGTATATATGTCTTTGTGTATTTTATATGGATGCCTCTGTGAGGGTGGGTGTATGTGTGTATGTATGTCTGTGTTTTCTGTGGATGTCTCTGTGAGGGTGTGTGTGTATGTCTGTGTGTTTTCTGTGGGTGTCTCTGTGAGGGTGTGTGTATATCTGTGCATTTTCTGTGGGTGTCTCTGTGAGAGTGTGTGTATGTCTTTGTGTGTTTTCTGTGGATGTCTCTGTCAGTGTTTCCTTGGGTGTATGTGCAAGTTTGTGTTTGACTTTGTGTGTGTGTGTCCATTGTCTGTTCCTTTTTAGGACATTTTGACTTTACTACTGATTATTCACATCTTTCTACAGACTTTGAGACTAATGAGACCTTTCCGGGAAAGTCACCAATTCACCATTTAACCTGTTAATTATTGTTTAGGCAGTTCAGGGCCCTTCTTTTCAGCTGCTGCATGCTGTTGTCATCATTTAGTTGGCCTTCTTCTTGACAAAAAGATAATCAGAACTCCATATTTTGTTTTGTAAATCTCCTTTATTGACAAAACTGTAGTCTACCTCATTACTTGTCAGGTCAATGTAAATAAGTGCTGAGTGTCTGTTTGGGTGTCTGTGTCTGAGTGTGCTTGTGTGTTTCTTTGTGTGTCTGCTAGATTGTCTATATGTGAATTCTTATGTGTGAGTGTGTGTTTCAGTGTATGAGTGTGTCTGTGTGTTTCTGTGTTAGTGTGTTACTACCTTTACAACATTTCCAAGTTTGACTACACTTAAGAATAAAGTACATATACGTTTTAGTAATTTGTTTAAAAATTGCACATGTCTAAGGGGGGGCCCTGATCAATGGTTAAGTCAGGGGCCCCAAAATGTCTAGTGGCGGCCCTGGGACTCACAGAGAGGTGCAGCAGAAACAGAGCGTCGAGAGAGGTGGATTAGTCTGGCAGACGCATTAAGGATGGATTGGAGGGGAGAGAGGCGGGAGAGACGGAGGCCAGTTAGTAAGTTGTTACAGTAGTCAAGTCGGGAAATTACCAGGGAGTGGATTAGCTGTTTAGTAGTTTCAGCACTTAGAAATGGACACATTTTGGAGATATTGTGTAGGTGGTTGCGGCAGGATGAAGAGAGCAATTGGATGTGGGAAATGAAGGACAGATTTGAGTCAAGCGTGACTCCAAGGCAGCGGACTTGGGGTGATGGGGAGATAGTGGTGCCACCAACAGTGATGGAAAAATTAGAAACTGGTGTAGAGTTAGAGGGGGGAATTAGAAGTAGTTCGGTCTTGGACATGTTTATACTTAGGTGGTGAGAGGCCATCCAGGAGGAAATGCCAGATAAGCAGTCACTGATGTGAGAATTGACAGAAGGAGAGAGTGCAGGGGTGGAAAGGTAGATCTGGGTATCGTCAACATAGAGATGATAGCTGAAGCCATAGCTGTTGATAAGTTTACCCAGTGAAGAAGTGTAAATAGAGAAGAGTAGAGGACCCTGGACAGAGCCTTGAGGTACTCCAACAGACAGAGGCAAAAGAGAGGAGGAGTCACCAGCAGAAGAGACGGAGAAGGATCTGTTAGAGAGATAAGAGTGAATCCAGGAGAGGGCAGTGTCACAGATCCCAAGAGAGCTGAGAGTCTGTAGGAGAAGGGGATGGTCAACAGTGTCAAAAGCAGCAGAGGTCCAGTAAGATGAGTATAGAGTAGAAGCCTTTGTTTTTAGCAGAAAGGAGATCGTTAGTAACCTTGGTGAGGGCAGTCTCAGTTGAGTGTTGGGGACAGAAGCCAGATTGCAGGGGGTCGAGCAATGAGTTGGAGGACAGGAATTGGGTTAGGCGATTGAAAACTAGTTTTTCAAGTAATTTTGAAGCTAGCGGGAGCAGTGATATGGGGCGGTAGTTTGCAGGGGAGTTAGGGTCAAGGGAGGTTTTTTTGAGGATGGGGGTGACCTTTGCATGTTTGAAGGAAGTAGGGAATGAGCCGGTAGAAAAAGATAGGTAGAATATGTGAGTAAGAGCTGGAGTGAGGGTGGGAGACAGAGGGGGAATTAGATGTGAAGGAATAGGGTCAAGTGGGCAGGTAGTGAGGTGAGAGGAAGACAAAAGGGAAGCTACTTCGCTTTCAGTGGTTGGGAGGAGGGTGAAGAGAGTGGCAGAGGGGGTGACTGGGAGTGAAGTTGGGAGATTGCAGGTTTGTGTTGGGATGTTTCTTCGGATGGCAAGTGTTTTATTGAAAAAATAGTCAGCAATAGGTCTTGAGAACTGAATGCAGATGAGGGTGGTGGTGCAGGTGGGTAGAGGAGAGAGTTGAAGATGGAGAAGAGTATTTTAGTGTTTGAAGAGTGAGTGGATATAAGAGAAGAGAAGTATGTTTGCTTAGCTAAGCGAAGGGCAGAGGTGTAAGAGTAAAGAGTGAACTTATAGTGCAGGAAATCAGGTTCAGAGCGGGATTTCCTCCAGGCACGTTCAGCAGTGCATGAGCATTTTTGTAGGGAGCGTGTTTGTTGGGAGTGCCAGGTCTGGAGCTGACGACGTAGGGCTTTGTGAAGTTGGGGCGGAGCAAGAGTGTCAAGTGCAGCGGAGAGAGTATTGTTATAGTGGGTTATAGCAAGGTCAGGGCAGGATATCGTGGAAGTGTGGAAGAGGGGTATATTAATAAGATTGGAGAGTTGGGGAGGGTCCACAGTGTGCAGATATCTACTGGGGGGGGGGGGCGAGAGGGGGAAGTAGGTTTAGCATATATATTGGGATTAAAGGTGAGCAGATGGTGGTCAGAGATGGGAAATGGTCGACAGGCAACATCAGAGAGAGAGCATAGATAGGAGAATACCAGATCAATTGAGTGTCCATCACGGTGGGTAGGGAATAGGGTGGATTGTGAGAGGCCCAAGGAGTTAGTGAGTGAGAGAAGTTTAGAGGCAGCAGGGGCAGATGGGTTGTCAATAGGGATGTTGAAGTCCCCCAAAATTAGGGTAGGTGTATTTGTAGAGAGAACGTGAGGAAGCCAGGCAGCAAAGTTGTCAAGGAATTGGGAGGTTGGTCCAGGGGGGCGATAGATAACTGCCACTCTGAGAGAGAGGGGGGAGATATAAAGGATACCAAGAAAATAAAGCAAAATTGACCCTAGAATTAAATTGGAAAGTAGTTTAAAATTGTATGCTCTATCTGAATAATGAAATAAAATGTTTGGGTTTCATTTCCATTTGAAAGCAGAAGAGTAAGGTTTAATCTAGCTTGCAAAAGTGTGCTTGATTTACTATCTGGAGCAAAATTCCAGGGGGCCAAGCCCCCCTCCTTGCCCTCCCATTCGGACACCCATGTATCTATATATATACATATTAGTGTAATACTATTTTTATTGTTTTACACCTGTTTTTGTATTCTTTTATTCTAGCCCTAACACTTTATTTGATGTCTCAAGTCATGCAAAATGTTCACATTTAAATTTAACTCACTATTTTTAATATGTGTGATATTTATGTCGGCTGCGCTAAACATTCTCTAGTAATTATTCTTTACTATGGACTTGTAATACTAGATTGCATATTAATCTTAGTGTTTGCCGTGATATTGATAGTGCACTCCACTTGTAATCTTGGCCTATATGGGAAGTTGAATTTCTGAGATTTTATGTCTGCACTGTTCGGGTCACAATAAAAAAAATGCTTTTTCACCACTAAAGTAACAACCTGGTTACAAAAGAACAAACAATGCAACAATATAAACATTTATAGGAATGTGTTTGCAAATGTATCTGATGTCCTTTACACTAAACATAAAACAGTATCAACTTGAGTTTATTTTAGTGTATACAAATCATGTAGTTTACAGGACTAGCAACATTTCATCTTGACTAGAAACAAAATAATGACTAAAGTTGAAACAATGCTAATTGTTTTATGTTTTGTTTTACTTGTTCACATATCCCTAGTGTGCTATAGAGTGTGTCTTTTTTTTTTTTACATAATAAGGAACAAATTATGTTATATTTATTATATTATTTAGCTGTAAATGTATTTTGTTATCACACATTAACTATATATACTTCAATAGGCCTCTTAAGAAATCAAATTGTTTCGACATCTAGATCCCAATTATTAAAAAAATTTAATTATGCTTACCTGATAATTTTCTTTTTTTCTGTATGGGGAGAGTCCACAACTGCATTCATTACTTTTGGAAAATACAGAACCTGGCTACCAGGAGGTGGCAAAGAAACCACAGCCAAAGGCTTAAATACCTCCCCCACTTCCTTCATCCCCCAGTCATTCTGCCAAGGGAACAAGGAACAGTAGGAGAAAAAAAGCTGCTAGAAGAACGAATAAAAAAGAATTTAAGGCCGCCCATAGAAAAAAACAAGCGGAGAGCTGTGGATTCTCCCCGTACAGAAGAAAAGAAAATTATCAAGTAGGCATAATTTAAGTTTTTCTTCTTAAAATGGGGAGTCCACAGCTGCATTCATTACTTTTGGGAAATCAATACCCAAGCTTATAGAGGACACTGAATGCAAACGGGCGGGAACAAAAAGGCGGCTCATTCTGAAGGCACCACAGCCTGACACAACCCGGATTCCTGATAAAAAAACTACTTCAACAGAACCAGGAAGAACAAAAATATGGAAAGAGGACAAGGTAACTGCCCATCAAATAGAACCATAATGATCCCAGGTAGAGATAACTTTAAATTCTGAACTCCACTGAGCACAAAAGCCTCTGGGGAGAGAAAAGTCCCACTCTTCAGAAGCACACAAATAAAAACCTCTCCATGAAAAATGACAAGGGTAACAACAAACAAACTCCCACACCTTATTCTCCCTAACTAAAAGAAGGGAAGAATCAGATAAGAGGTCCAAAAGAACATCCAGAACAATCTCCAAAGATTCAAGGACAAAACAGAGAGAGAAGCCCCTTGCAAAACTTGAAAAAAGGCGGCTACCAGGCTGCAAGAAAACAAAGTGCAGTAGAAAATACTCTACCGATGGAGGAGAGCAAAGAAAGGAAAAATTCCAGATAACCTCCTATATGGATCCAAAAGGAACCAATGTAAAGCCTTAACCAGAACCGAAGTCCCAGAAGGACAAAAAGACAAAAGGTAGACCGAGACTACCTTACCATAGACAGCTAACTAGCACAGAGAGGCCACAGGCTTCCATCAGGTAGGCAGTCAGACTAAACATCAAAACATAGTAACTAGCCAACTGAATAGCTAGAAAACTTGCACCAGGACATTCCTGGAAAGGAACAAGAGAAAACTCAGAAAGCAGGGCAGACCAACTCCTCCCCTACTAGAAAACGTGGTAAGGAGGACAACACCCTGACCAATAAGGAAGAACCAACTACCCACTAAGGGAAGGTTCCCGAATCAACTGCAAGGCCTCCCAACCTAAGTATGGATCCTGTAGGAGACAAGATACGTGGTCGATGCCCAAACAGAGCAGTCAGAATTCCTGACCGCTACTCTGATTGAACAGTCCTATCACGGAAGCAACTGTCAATGTCCCAAGGACAAGCAAGATTAAAAATCCCAGCATTGACAAAGCCCAGAGATCAGATAATGAATCTCCAACAATGAGTTCTTAAGGAAAATAAGCAGTAAAGAGGCACCGACACCCAGAGAGACTAACCCGTGATCCAGGATACCTATCCTCATTACCCCTCAGAAACCTGAAGGGAGGGTACACTGCTGACAAGAGAAACCCTCGACCTACTGAACTCCTAGAGTCAGATGAGGAAAGTTACCTCAGGAGGAGCGAACTGGATAGGCCCAGTAGACCAGATCCTTCCAAAATAGAAAGAAAACGAAGAAACCCAAGAATATTCCAGTAAAGAAATTCCCAGGAAAAACTTCCTCCTTCTCTCCATGAGAGAGAGAAGAACTGCCCCAGAATGAACAAGTAGATTTCCCCAGGACCGGGAAAAACAAGCCTGCTACTGAACGCCGGACAGATCCAAGACTAGTAAAATCTTGAAAACAGAGTAACCAAAATGCCAAGTCAAAGACAAGGACTAGGTTAAAAAATGGACCCCCAAAAACCAGGTGCTGGATCAAGACCAAAAACCTTGTGGAACAACAACAAAGTTACCTGGACATGAAATTTGCACAGAAGATGATGCATGCCATACCCCCATGGGGTCTTGTACTCTTATCTCTCATGATGTATCCCAGTGGCTGTCCACTCAGCCCCAAAAGGCCTCTAAGATAACACCAACAAAGTCCGAAGACAAAGGAAGGATCCAAAAGAGATCAGAACTCCATGATTGAGATAATATGACAGTCTCTAAAGATCCAGTCTTTATCAACCCCCAGAAAACCTACAACTCAAGGAATTAACGATGAACGAGCATCTTTAAACTCCTATCGGTTGATGGAAAGAGAGACTGCATAACAATCTCCCAGATCCCCTAAAATATAGGATCAAAAAGGGGAGACTGCAAGGACAAAAACAGTCCCTAAGAACCTAGTCTCCACAATCAAATGACCAAAAGTCCTACCCCTAAAATGCAAGGGGAAGCGAGAAGCATAGCAATCCTCAAAAAAGAAGAGAGGAACACTGGCGAAAGAGATCTGAAAATCGGACAATCAAATCCACAAAACACCAATAGGGGGAATAATCACCCCCTACACCAGGTACTGGAGATCTCCATGCAGTAATCCGATCCCCCCCTTTCGGAAGGGAGGAATCTAGCTCCTATCCAAAGGACCTCAGGAACTATAAACATACTGCCATATCAGAATTCGAAATTCCAGGAAACCAAGCTATGCAGAGACAAAACACTAGTATCAAATACTTAAATGTCAGGTAAGGCCTTGTAAGAAAACATAGGATGCCCCACTAAAATGAAATAAAGTAGGGCCAGCCAGAAATCTATTATAGAAGGGCCTCTTATAACTTGTAGAAACAAGAAGGACAATCTTGCAACCAGAGGCAAGTCAACTTAGTACCCAAACAGTTTTTTTAGTTTAGAATGAATAGAGCGCTGGAACTGTAGAATCCCAAACTCCCTATCTATATAAGCTCCTTACAACTTATATATATGTAAAATGTTCAAGGAATTTGTGTAGGTATAGGGGCGTGGTACACTTAAGGGATGTGATTCAATTTTTTCGGATTTTTAAATAATACTAAATATTTTCCAATAAATGCTTTATGATATGGATATTAATAGGTCCATATAGCCAATTTTTGCAGGTGTAAAGAAAAAAATTAATAAAAATATAATTGTGTGTGGAGAAAGTATTTAAACCTTATAAAAGTGATGCCTTTTGTGATATTGATTTTTTCTTTTCAATGTGTAAGTGAAATAAATAGTAATATTAACAGTACGTGTATAATTTTATTTTATGGTTTATAGCAGCATATAGCCTTATAAAGAAACTCAGTGATTTAAAGGAGTAGTGTTTCTAGTCCATTAGAGTGCGCTAATTTGTGTAAATCTTCTATATTTTATCAAGCTCTGGTAAGAGCGAAACGCGTCGAGCTGTGTGACCTTTCTTTTGTCTATGAACTCACATTCATATCTCATTTGACATATCGATCATCAAAAATAACCCGGGTTATTATTTTTATATTTCTAATCTACCACCAATTGGGGAACTACAAAGGACCTTTTCTATTAACTGCGTGCATAGCACTAAGTGCAGTTGCAATTCTCAACACAAAGTGACAGCATACATAATAGCGATCCCACTGCTACTGTAAGACGACCTCCCACAAAGGAGTGTGACGTCAGACGCCGATAACGGACAACGGAGTGAAAGAACAACATGGAGAAGCAGCAAGCGGCCAGAACAGTGCGGTCTGCCATAACACTAAGAACTGTGAGTAAAACAAAGTTGATAACCACATTGGAAAGGCGAATGTAAAATAATCCTAACCTTTTTGAAGGATACAATAAGGCGCTGAAATTACCGCATGCATAGCACTAAGAGCGGTATATGAAAGCTTAACTGTCTTGGATTATACATTGAAAAAGCTACAAGCAAGAGTGTATGTAACAGCTAAAAGTTTGGCCTTGCTTTTGGACATACATAGTTACCTCTTTGTTTTTCTTGCCGCATGCATAGCACTAAGAGCGGTATTGAGTAAAGTATAAGAAGTAAATGATATAACAACTTGGTTTAAATTCATCAAATAATTCAAATAGACATTTGGAACCCTATTTCAAGTTTTTTTTAAAAAACGGACCCTTTTTTAATTTTGACTTTGTGTTTAACAATTTTTTATATAGCAATTTTGACACATATTGAGCTTTTTTATATGGTCATTTGAATATTCATATTGCATCTGGGAGACGTCCCAGAATTTTTTTTGACATCTAGTGGTAATTACCAAATATAAGAATTTTTAATAATAATTTTTTAAATAAATTTCATGTTGATTTAATTTTACCAGTTAAAGTCATTTATTATTGTCTACTGTTTCTTGACATAATCCTATCAACAAATTAGCACCTAACACTATCCCTACACTTACACAAAAAGTTTTTTTTTTATATAGGACATTAGCACTATCATCACCAAACTTGTTTTCACAAAAAATCTTTAAAATATAGAAGATTTACACAAATTAGTGCACTCTAATGGACTAGAAACACTACTCCTTTAAATCACCGAGTTTCTTTATAAGGCTATATGCTGCTATAAACCATAAAATAAAATTATACACGTACTGTTAATATTACTATTTATTTCACTTACACATTGAAAAGAAAAAATCAATATCACAAAAGGCATCACTTTTATAAGGTTTAAATACTTTCTCCACACACAATTATATTTTTATTAATTTTTTTCTTTACACCTGCAAAAATTGGCTATCTGGACCTATTAATATCCATATCATAAAGCATTTATTGGAAAATATTTAGTATTATTTAAAAATCCGAAAAAATTGAATCACATCCCTTAAGTGTACCACGCCCCTATACCTACACAAATTCCTTGAACATAGTACCCAAACAGGCCCAGCCTGTTGTCAAGGATACAAAATGTCTGATATAACCTCAAAAGAACAGAGTGAACTAGTACCCAACCAGGACCAGCCTACTAACCAGGGTACAACTGAACTGTTCAAGGGCTAACAGAAAGTTCTAAATCCTAGCAGGGCTAGACTAAACAAAAACAGACAAATGACAGACAAATAAGCTCTGAGGCATAAACTTTGTCTCTTAAATTGTTTTATTTTTTAATGAGACTTTTGCCGGAAGCAACAACCATCGCGACCAGAAAATCACTAGTATCCAAAATCCCAGAGAAGAATAAAGTTTCCTAAAAGGAAAAGTCTACAACAGTCTCGAGCTCTGCAAAGAAAACACATCCTAATCGGATCAAAAGAAGTAGGCCACACCTGCAGGTGAATGCCAAGAAAGAAAAAGAAACACTGACAGGGCCAGCCTTTCAGGGTAAAGAGCTCAGAACTGGGATTAGATACACAAGCAAAAGACAATCAGGAGTATGAACCACATCCCTCCCCTCGTCTAGCGCTGTTCGTCATCAGAATCAGAAGACGGAGGATCCGGAGGCAAATGAAGATTAAAATCCTCCCAAGCCTCCAGTACCTGCTGCAGCAATACATGCAGGCGCGTCAGACTTACTCTAAAGGCAAAACTCATCTCCGGCGGGGCATCTAAAGGCCCGATCGTGCTGGCTGTCCCCCTGAAGCCTCAGAGGGAACCGTTCCCCCAGAGAAAGGACCCACCAGGTAAAGAGGACACAGATAAGCTCTTTGATGGCCCTCAAGAAGCTGTAAATGCACCAACGCCACTAATACGGCCATGTGCAACCGAGCAGCAACCTCTGGTGGAAAGAAACCTCCTTCCATAGAAGGGGTAATGGAATTTTGGGACAATTGCTTGTGTAGGAACAGAAAATTCCAGGTAATGCGCCTCACGGGACACAGAATCCTCAAAGGCTGATGGCTCAGCGGTCTACAATCTCTCCCCAGAGGGAAAAAAGAGCACTCTATTACGGCATACGGAACATAAATGATTGGGCTAGATTACCCGGGCCTCCATACAATCTAAGCAGGAAACAGAATCTGAGTCAGAGAAATCCTCCTCAGAAAAATCTGAATCCTCCATAACTTGACCAGACAAATTTGGACAAAAATAACTAGCACCTCACACCCCCAATGGCTGGGGCACTCACCACCTCCTATGATCCAGACAAGTAGAGAAAACAGGTCCTCTCCACTGCCACTCGGTCACGATACAGAAATGGAGAATGAAAACATGACCACTCCCGGTCACGAGGTGCGACATGTAGGCCAAAGAAAAGCGCGCCAGTCCACAAGAACTGCGTAGCTCTAAAAAATTGTACATTCCGTAAAAGTCGTAAGCCCTAACATTTCTACACATAAGCAGACAGAATCACATAACAAACATGATTAAAGTCCTCCACTGTTCAATAACCCCCCTCAGCAGATATTAACCCTTGATTCCATAAAGATAAGGAGTTCCACTGAGACCCTGTCTTCCATCATTTACATTACATCCACAATGAAAAGAATATGAAACGATTTTACCGGAATCTATGCCGTGGAACAGTAACAGGGTCCTTCAAAATTTGACAGATAGTAGCGTTGCTTCTGATATGGACTTGAGTGAAGAAAGCAGGCAGCGAAACTCGTCAACGCTGATTGCTTGTGGAGCTGTTAATATGAGTCAGGATGGTTTCGCAGATTACTCTCCCTGCATCTCCGGACTCTAACTTTCACCCATGCTCTCAATGAGAGGCTGACAGGACTACTTAAAACTCCTGTACCATCTCAAAGAGTACTACCCTTCATAAGAGACTACTCTGTAATTTTCCGACACTTGTCTGCCAACCTCCTGTGATAAAAGGCAAAGAATGACTGGGGGATGAGGGAAGTGGGGGAGGTATTTAAGCCTTTGACTGGGGTGTCTTTGCCTCCTCCTGGTGCCCAGGTTCTGTATTTCCCAAAAGTAATGAATGCAGCTGTGGACTCTCTCCATGTATTTAAAAATATTCCCCTATATGAAGAACATTGGAATGGGAAATATTTATAGTACAAACACAGTTAAACACTTTCTTAAATATAAATATTGCATAAATATGATTTTTCATGTTTTCAGCTACTTGACTGCAAAGGGCTACAATGCACACACACACACACATATATATATGTATACATATGTATTCATGTGTTTATATGAGTATACATGTCTGTAAATACATATATACACATATAAATACATATGTTCACGCAGAACCTTTTAATGCATTATTTTTATTTTTTTATTTTTTTTAGATGGTATTATTTTGAGTGTTACAGTTAACCAGAGCTCTGAAGTTGTTCTAACCGGACCCTACTACAAATGTGCGCAAACACCCAAGATAAACCCCTTATTGCTTGCACGCAAATGTTAGCTTTCTCTCAATACAAAATTTGCATTTCTAAAATTATTTGAGGGACCTCTTTCCAGACTAAAGAACTTTAGAGAATACGGTCCATAATCTCAGTTATATAAAAAACAAAAATGGATTCTATTTAGGCTGACCATACGTCCCGTTTTGAAAGGGAAAGTACCTTTATTTTATGTTTCTTCCCCCGTCCCGTCGTTTCTTTAATAATATTAATTTTGTCCCGTTTTGAGGGTTATCAGACTGTGCGGCTAGCGCAAGTGTAATTTTTTAGCACACACACCACTTACTAAAATCATCGTGATCATTGAAAGCAAGTGACAGCAGGTCAGTACTCAGTTATGAGCTGTCAGACTGAGCTGAGGAGAGAGACTGGTCATGAGAGGGAAGTTAGAACTACTAGCTAGTGCCTAGTAAGGACAGGAGTCGGACTAGATCTGTCATCATCTAATGTGATTATCATCTGCCTCTGCCATCATCTGAATTAGCGGCTGACCATCACCAGAGAGATAGTTCTTGCCATCTTCTTGTGTCTCTGGCCTCTAGTTATTAAGGTCTGGCGGACCTGATCCAACAGTGCGGATCAGGTCCGCCAGACCTCGCTGAATACTGCGAACAAGAGCTGCTGGTGCAACGCCGCCCCCTGCAGACTCGCGGCCAATAGGCCGCCAGCAGGGGGGTGTCAATCATCCTGATCGTACTCGATCGGGTTTATTTCCGGTGATGTCTGTCCACCTGCTCAGAGCAGGCGGACAGGTTATGGAGCAGCGGTCTTTGTGACCGCTGATTCATAACTGCTGTTTCTGGAGAGCCTGCAGGCTTGCCAGAAACACTGGGCATCAAGCTCCTTTCGGAGCTTGATACATATGCCCCACAGTGTGAACATACAAACATAGTGATCAAGTAGATCAACTGTCTAAGTTCTGCAAAAATTGTGCACGGCCAAGGTAAGACCAGTGTCTGTGCCTGTCAATCAATTTAATTGTCATTAATTATGCTTACTAAATTGCTTACTATTTCAACCTTTCACACTTTTTTCTTACTGCTTACAATTGACTCTTATGTAAACTGCAAAATAAAACAAAATTAAAAAAAAGTAATTTGTCATTTTGTTTAGAACTAAACTATGATGGTAGTTTATTTTTTATTTTATTTTGCAGTTCACTTATTACACTGCTGCAGTGCTGGTTCTACAGACTTTAAAATTAACGGTTATCATTATCAAGTAACTATTTCCACATTTTTCTCAGTTCTTCCACCATGTAACAATGATTTTGGGCAACTCAGCTAAGGATAATTGTTGGCTCAATTGTTTATATTCATGTCATAAAAGTTAACTTTTTTTAAAATCTTACTTTTTTTCCTATGAATAAAGTATATTAACCCCGTCCCATTTTTGACATCTCAATGTCCCGTTTTTGTCTAAAGGAAATATGGTCAGCCTAATTCTATTTAAGTATGTTGTACCTTGCTATTTTTACTCTTGAAGACTGAAACAGTTCCAAATTTGCTTTATGGTGAAGGCTTGAATCAGTAAGCCAGCAACTCCAAATTTAAGAAGCTAAACTACTTCTTTAGCTTCTTTTCCACCACAGAGGTGGACACCAATCACCCCAACACTTACTTGTTCTAAATTGATTGCACGAGAGCAGGCGCAGCAAGAGAGCTCTTGTGCAATGTTCCATTTACCTATTTATCTACTTGAGAACTTGTCCGCCTGCAATCTTGATACATTTTCCTTATAGTATGTGTTAGAATTTAAGGGGGCAGTGTACTGTGATTTTTTCCTATTGGGGATCTAGCTCATAATTGGCTAGATTACAAGTGGTGTGCTATTTAGCACTTCCGCTCAAGCGTAAACTTTGCTATAAACTGTGTCGGGTGGCATGCATATTACAAGTTGAAAGTAAAAGTGTGTGCGCGAGTGAAATCAGAAAAACGCTAACTACCGGACTTCGGATATCGCAACTGCGCTAACCATCGCCCCATAGTATTCAATGAAGAGAGTAGAAGAAAAAAAAAAAAAAACTTACACGGCAGGAGTTATTAATATTTCACATTACAATATTCTTCACATACAGAACAATGATATTTTTTATTTTAAATAAATATTTCTATAAGTATCTGTATATACCTATACCTGTATATCTATTCTATATAGCTATATAGGTATAGATATCTATTTTACATCAATATTATCAAATATATATATAGAAATATATATATTTTTAAACAAATCTATGTGAAGAACATAGGAATGTGCAATATGCATAACGCAATCCGTATTTCGCGATTTATCTTAAAGTGCGTTGAAATATTATGTATAAAATATTAAAAAATATTAATAATAATTATTAAATATGATTACAGATACTGTAAAAATATATTTATACTCTATTGATTATTTAGATATTTTTTACATTATCTAAAATATTTAATAAGTATTATTAATATGTTTAAATATTTTATATATTAATATATTTTATATTTTAAATATTTTATATGTAATTATTCAATAACAAGCCTTAAGATAACTAAGTTTTCATGTGCGCAACTCCAACATCGTGTTAGACCTAAACCGCACAACATAGATTTTTTTAAAATTATTATTATATACTGTATGTATGGATATATATATATATATATATATATATATATATATATATATACAGTATATATATATATATATATATATATATATATACTGTTAATGTAAAATTGATATCTATACCTATATATCTATAAAAATAGATATATAGGTATATACAGATATAAATAGAAATATGTATTTACAATAAAAATAACATATTCCTGTATGTGAAGAATATTGGGATGCTAAATATGTACAATGAATACACAGTAAAACACATTATTAAATATTTTTATGGAATTATTATTTACACATAAATATATAAAGTGGATATAAAAAGTCTACACACCCCTGTTAAAATGTCAGGTTTCTGTGATGTAAAAAAATTAGACAAAGATAAATCATTTCAGAACTTTTTCCACCTTTAATGTGACCTATAAACTACACAACTCAATTGAAAAACAAACTGAAATCTTTAAGGTGGAGGAAAGTAAACAAAAAAAACTTAAATAATGTGGTTGCATAAGTGTGCACACCCTCTTATAACTGGGGATGTAGCTGTGTTCAGAATTAAGCAATCACATTCAAAACCATGTTAAATAAGAGTCATCACACACCTGCCATAATTTAAAGTGCCTCTGATTAACCCCGAATAAAGTTCAGCTGTTCTAGTAGGTTTTTCCTGACATTTTCTTAGTCAAGTCCTACACAAAAGCCATTGTCCATAGAGAGCTTCCAAATCATCAGAGGGATCTCATTGTTAAAAGGTATCAGTCAGGAGAAGGGTACAAAAGAATTTCCAAGGCATTAGATATACCATGGAACACAGTGAAGATAGTCATCATCAAGTGAAGAAAATATGGTGCAACAGTGACATTACCAAGAACTGGATGTCCCTCCAAAATTGATGAAAAGACGAGAAGAAAACTGGTCTGGGAGGCTACCAAGAGACCTACAGCAACATTAAAGGAGCTGCAGGAATATCTGGCAAGTACTGGCTGTGTGGTACATGTGACAACAATCTCCCGTATTCTTCATATGTTTGGGCTTTGGGGTAGACGGCAAGACGGAAGCCTTTTCTTACGAAGAAAAACATCCAAGTCCAGTTAAATTTAGCAAAAACACATCTGAAGTGTCCCAAAAGCATGTGAGAAAAGTTGTTATGGTCTGATGAAACCAAGGTTGAACTTTTTGGCAATAATTCCAAAATATATGTTTGTCGCAAAAACAACACTACATATCACCAAAAGAACACCATACCCACAGTGAAACATGGTGATGGCAGCATCATGCTTTGGGGTTGCTTTTCTTCAGCTGGAACTGGGGCCTTAATCAAGGTAGAGGGAATTATGAACAGTTCCAAATACCAGTCAATATTGGCACAAAACCTTCAGGTTTCTGCTAGAAAGCTGAACATGAAGAGGAACTTTATCTTTCAGCATGACAACGACCCAAAGCATACATCCAAATCAACAAAGGAATGGCTTCACCAGAAGAAGATTAAAGTTTTGGAATGGCCCAGCCAGAGCCCAGACCTGAATCCAATCGAAAATCTGTGGGGTGATCTGAAGAGGGCTGTGCACAGGAGATGCCCTAGCAATCTGACAGATTTGGAGTGTTTTTGCAAAGAAGAGTGGGCAAATCTTGCCAAGTCAAGATGTGACTCATACCTCAAAAGACTGAGGGCTGTAATAAAATCAAAAGGTGCTTCAACAAAGTATTAGTTTAAGGGTGTGCACACTTATGCAACCATATTATTTTTATTTTTTATTTTTACTTCCCTCTACCTAAAAGATTTCAGTTTGTTTTTCAATTGAGTTGTACAGTTTATAGGTCACATTAAAGGTGGAAAAAGGTCTGAAATGATTTATCTTTGTCTATTTTTTTTACATCACAGAAACCTGCCATTTTAACAGGGGTGTGTAGGCTTTTTATATCCACTTGTATATATATATATATATATATATATTATAACCCTTTGCATTCAAATATATGGTCATATACCTTTTAACCCTTATAAATATTTAGAAATATTTTAATGTTTCTATGAGTGTAACAGTTTATTTTAGTGCATTTATGTTGTGTTTGGTGCAACTTTTTATGCAAGGTTTTCAGTCTCACTAACCCGACGAGTGTAAATAACACTCTCGCCTTCATGTTTACTTTCCACTTGTTATATGAGCGCTATTTCTGTTGCATTCAAAAAGCACCACTTTTAATAATTCTAGCCCACAGTATGGAAACTTTTGTGTATGGTGACTTTTTCTTACATTCCCAGTTATATTTGAAATAAAAACAAAACAAAAAAACTTGTCTCTTTGTTTCCTTTTTTGTTCTTTAGATAACATTTAAATAAGCACAAACAAAAAAAAAGCCACATATAAAAACTTAGCCCTTACATATTTAGCATGCCTGACATTAATTCATTAAGTAAAGTGTAAGATAAAACCTACATTTACTTGTATAAATAATCTGGTTTTAAAGAATCGATAAAACTATGATATTAATGATATAACTGCCACCAATTATGTAAGTCAAGGCACTATAAAAACAGAGGGAAATTGGTATTTTCCATCATATGAAATGGATTGGGTCAGGGTAAGAGAGAGGGAGGGGTTAAAGGGGAAATAGGTTATGCATCCTGAGTTATAAAACCTACTCAGCTAATCAAAACAAATAACTAACAAATAATAATTACAATTTTAATTGTACCTAATGATTTCAACCCTGGGAGAGAGTTGCAAACAGACAAGGCTTGCTGCTAGGGCACGTTACTTGTTTTTCTTTTTGTTAAACTATTAAAACTGTTCCAGATTGTCTCTGGCCACTTGTAAATGACCTCTTGGTTCCCCGCCCATTACATTTAATGACTGCACCTCTCCAATTCTCACACGGAAAATTATAGAGAGTGGAAACATTTGGCTGTATTTAAAAATCCTAATAGTTTTATGCATTTCTAAAAGGTTAACAACTGTCCTACAGATTGTCAGCTACGAGAAACGTAAATTCCTATTTAGCTATAGGAGATATAAGGGGCTATTGTCTTCACAGAAAGTCATTCTAAGCACAAGCAACAATTGCAAACCCCATAAGGAGATAACAAAAAGGCACCACATTGGCGAACTGTGTAGTAAATGTGTAATAATCTGCAGAAAATGTACCCACAAAAGCAGCAGCACTTGTATGTGCTACTGAAAGCAGGCTGGGCTGTTAGCAGTGGAACAGTCACAGCCACTACGGTCTCAGCAATGATCCAATTCACTCGTGAGTTCTTCATTTTTTTTAATTTTTAATACTACTTTGGCCAAGTTATTGCTGATCACTGACATAGGGTGGAGTTTATAAACACAGATGGATTGAGCCGGATTTAAGAAAAAAAAAGGAAGACATTTTACTGTGAAGGGGCTTTATAGGGACACTAAACACAATTTTTTTTCTTTCATAATTTAGATAGAGCATGCAATTTTAAGCAACTTTCTAATTTACTCCTATGATCAATTTTTCTTCGTTCTCTTGCTATCTTTATTTAAAAAGCAGGAATGTGATGCATAGGAGCCGGCCCATTTTTGGTTGAGAAACTGGGTTATGCTTACTTATTGGTGGGTAAATGTAAGCCTCCAATAAGCAAGCGCTATCTATGGTGCTGAACCTAAAATGGGCTGGCTGCTAAGATTAACATTCATGCTTTTAAAATAAAGATAACAAGAGAATGAAGAAAAATGGATAATAGGAGTAAATTAGAAAGTTGATTAAAATTTCATGCTCTATCTGAATCATCAAAGAAAAAAATTGGGTTCCGTGTCCCTTTAATCATCCAATCAGAATGTTAGTCTCAAGACTTTCAAGTGAGTTCCTCCTCAATGTATATGTTTACTATGAAAATTTGCCAGATTATTGTAAAATCCCACAAGATCACAGTATAGCAAAGTGTGATCTCAGCATTGATAATGCTGATGGCTATTTTTATCACAATGCAGATAGGAATAGCTGAATAATAACTGCTCACATAGCACTTACTCTGGTAAGTTTGAGAATTTTTGAGATAAAATATCTTCCTTTTTTACATAGAGATGCCCATGTGATATTTTCTATTCAGTGTATTATTTATATACTGCATCACTTTAAAATGGTTTAGATTGCAGGTAATATGTCCCCTTTAATGATAGCTGGATTCTGTATTACATTAAAGGGACATTAGGCAATATAAATTCTTATTTCTCCCCGATGCAACTGTGAGGGGAAAAAAAGTTTAAAGATGAATAAATGGGGTTCTCTTTATTTAAAACTAAGATCACCCTGCCAGAGAAACTGCTCAGTGAGCAGTTGCCACCAAACTCCTCAACCTACTTTTATCCGCATAGTAAAACAAACAAACAGGCAAACACACAAACATCCATACAACATTATCAGTGCTGAAACAATGACCTATCTATAAACCAGTCCCTTATAACATATGCACAGTAGAAAACAAAACTGGAGTCAAATGTAATTGTATCTAGCAAGGCTATGTTGCCTTAAAGGGACATGAAACCCAAACATTTTCTTTCAGATGGAGTTTGCAATTTTTTTTTTTTTTTATTATTTATTTAGTTTGTTTCCAACAAAGGTGTCTCAAGGTAAATTTACATAGTACAGATTTATGTAAATAAAATTAAAACAATGTTCAAGAGTAACCAACAACACATAATATTCTAATATACCAGTCTTTGATATACCTTCATGATTTGAACAAGAAAAAAACAAAAAAAAAAAGAAAAGTAAAAGTAAAATGAATTACCAAATTGCGTATGCACCTATTGTTGGAATTTTCTTTTATTTTCCCCTCTCTCCCCCCCCCCTCCCCACGAAAAAAAAAACAAAAAAAACATTTTTCCCAGATATCTACAATAGGCTAGTGCCAGAGTCCAAGTAATACCAGTTCTGTATTTCTAAATGGGTAGATTATATATTCAATTTCAGATAGTGATAGATTTTGGATAAAGATTGACCATTTTTAAAAAAATTTAATGACATCATTTTCATCGTTAAGATTAGTGTCGATCTGTTCCAGAATACATTGTTTCTTGAGACAATTTTTTACCTCCTGGATACTGGGGGTTGCTCTACATTTCCACTTTTTTAAAATCAAATATCGCACAGCCAAGATAACTAGTTTGATAATTTTAATATTTGCCGATTGGCCTTCTGCATACTTTTGGAGAAATACAATATCTAATGGTAGTAGAGTTGATGGGGAAATCCCCATTGTGCCAAGCCAAAATTGTATTTTCATCCAAAACTGTTGGATAATTGGACAATCCCAGAACATATGCATGAGATTAGCCGCAGGGAGCGAACATCTGGGACAGCAGTTGAAATCTAGGCTTCTGCATCTGAAACCTTTCTCAGGAGTAAAAAAGGTCATGCGTAAAAGTTTTAAATGAGATTCTCTCCAGGAGGATGAGAGAGTAATTCGTGAAACCTCAGTGATTGAGAGTTCAACTATATTACTTTCTTCCAAATTTTGTTGCAAGATTGCCCCCCATTTGGTAGTGATGTTTTCCATGTCAGAACACGTTTTAAGGAACTTAAATCAGAATAAATAGGGGAAATTGCCGTAAGACCGTTTTTAGC
This sequence comes from Bombina bombina, assembly GCF_027579735.1. Classification (NCBI taxonomy): domain Eukaryota; kingdom Metazoa; phylum Chordata; class Amphibia; order Anura; family Bombinatoridae; genus Bombina; species Bombina bombina. Next base: position 1,094,643,755 of record NC_069502.1, read on the forward strand.
TAATGTTAACCATTTCTCCATGGGTCCCATTGTCCAGTTCCAACCAAATTCGTCGACAAGACTCATAGCATAATGTCTTGCTTGTAGGTATGCAAAGAATTCTTTATGGGAGAGACTAAATTCCTCTCTCAAAGAGCAAAAAGACTTTATACATTTTCTGTCTAGGTCTAGTAATTGAGAAACTTTATTTAGACCCGAAGCTTTCCACTTCTGAAATTGAGATGTCTGAATTCCTGCTTGAAAAAAGGGATTACCAGTTAGAGGGATAAATTTGGATACTTTATGCTTTATTTTGAGGAGTTTGCAGACTTTCCACCAGGCCTGTAATGGAGTAAATATGGTTTTCAGGTTTTTAAGTTCTCTGGGGAGAGAGGAAGCAGTGCAATGGATGATTGCAGAGGGATCAAAAGGGTTTGTTATATTTTTCTCAAGTTCATTGTTGGTAACATAATCCTTCTCAAATATCCAGTCCATAATTAGGCGAGCCAAAAAGGCGTAATTGTATATTTTAATGTCTGGCAAAGCCAGTCCTGCATATTTTCTGGGGAGAGAAAGTTTAGGTAAGGAAATTCTAGGTTTCTTGTTTTGCCAAATAAATTTCCTCAACACCATATTATGAAGGAGAATATCTTTTCCCTTGAGAATCACAGGGATATTTTGTAGGACATATAATAGTTTCGGGAGGCAAATCATTTTATAAAGAGCAATTCGTCCCGAAAGAGAAAGGGGAACACCTTGCCATTTTTTTAAGTCCTCCTTAATTTTCTTCAGTACTGGGAGAATGTTAAGATTATACCATTCGTCTGGGTTGGAGGATACTGTGATGCCTAGATAAGTAAAGGAATCATCCACTATCTTAAATGGCATATCCAGGGGGGGATCCTTGGGTTGTTTAATCCATATGAGTTCAGATTTTGTAGTGTTTACTTTATAACCTGAAAAGGAACCAAATTTTTTAATAAGTGAAATTAATTTCGGGATATTGTTACGGGTATCAGAGATATAAATTAAGATATCATCCGCATATAGTGCAATTTTCATCTCTTTCTTACCGATCTTAATACCATTAAGGTGTTGTCTAACATATATGGCCAGCGGTTCGATGGAAATGTCGAAGAGAAGAGGAGAAAGGGGGCACCCTTGACGCGTTCCTCTTTGAAGAAAAATGTTAGGAGAGAGTTTGCCATTAACTATCATCCTAGTGGAGGCAGATTTGTGGAGGTTGTTAACAAAGCTAAGAAAATTACCAATAAAGCCGAATTGCTGGAGAGAATGAGTGAGATGATAAAAATGAACTGAGTCGAATGCTTTTTCAGCATCGATTGAAATAATTGCAGCATCTAAAGTGTCCCCCTTTCCCTCCTCTCCTCCCCCTCCTCTAGAAAAATGGTCTATAGTTAAGAAGAGTTCCCTAATCTTAGCTGAAGAATTACGATTACGTAAAAAACCTGCTTGATCAGGATGAATAATCTTAGGAAGAAGCAACTGAAGCCTTGAAGCTAAGATTGAGGCCATTATTTTATAATCAACATTGAGCAGTGCTATGGGCCTATAAGATTCTTTTTTGTCCGGCTCTTTTCTTGGTTTAAGAATTAAGGTGGTATATGAGGCTGCAAAGCTAAGTGGCGGAGTAATATAGTTAAGAAGAGTTCCCTAATCTTAGCTGAAGAATTACAATTACGTAAAAAACCTGCTTGATCAGGATGAATAATCTTAGGAAGAAGCAACTGAAGCCTTGAAGCTAAGATTGAGGCCATTATTTTATAATCAACATTGAGCAGTGCTATGGGCCTATAAGATTCTTTTTTGTCCGGCTCTTTTCTTGGTTTAAGAATTAAGGTGGTATATGAGGCTGCAAAGCTAAGTGGCGGAGTAATACCCTTTATATATATGTCATTATAGACCGAAGCAAGGTAAGGTGAGATCTCCATTGATAATATTTTATAGAATTCGTTAGGAAGGCCATCCGGGCCTGAGGCTTTGTTTGAGGCAAGGTCTTGAATTGCTCTGTTAATCTCTATTTCAGATATGGGATTATTGAGAAATTCAATTATATCAGGAGTTAATGTACGAACAACAATATTTTGCCAGAATGATTCTTGCTCAAAAAGATTTGATTGTTTTAAAGAATATAGGTCCTGATAATAGTTTGTAAAAACCTGGATGATTTCTTCTGAGGATGATACATTTTTCTCTTCTAACTTTAAAGACTCTATTAATGAAGAAGTTTTACTAGTTTTTACTAATCTAGCCAGGATTTTTCCGGTTTTACTTCCATACCTGTAAAGTTTTGCTTGAAGTTTCAAGTCCTTCTGAGTAGTTTTATAAAGTAAAAAAGCATCCCTCTCTTTTAATGCTTGGGTATATCTTAACCAGTTTCTTGCAGTTTTATTTAACAGATACGAGTTGTATGAATTAGAAATAGATTTTATAATTTCTTTTTCCCTGTGTTTTTATTTCTTTGTCCTATTAATAGTGTAAGCTAGGATCTCCCCTCTCAGTACCACTTTGGCTGTTTCCCATAGGATAATCGGACGATTTACGTATTCCTGATTAAAAGAGATAAATTCTTGAAATTTAGAGCTGAGCCAGTTTTTAAATTTAAGGTCAGAAGCTAAATATGTTGGGAAAAAGAACCTAGAATATTTTGGAGTAGGGTTATTGGGGTAAAGCTCTAGGAAAATCGGGGCATGGTCTGAGATGCAAATAGGGAGAATTCCGGTAAGCACTCTTGATGTGCAGAGTCTTTCATCTAAGAGAATTACATCGATTCTTGATAAGGATTTATGTGCCTTAGAAATGCAAGAGAATTCCCTAGAGTCCGGATTTTGGATTCTCCATATGTCTCTAACTCCAAGAATCTGATAAAGTTTTAAATACATTTTTGTTTCTAGTTTATCTCTTTTAGTTCTAGAAAGAGCATTCTCATGCCTTAATCTATCTAGGGGATGTTGGGGCGCCATATTTAGATCCCCTCCGAGGATTAGGTAACCTTCTCTATATGTAATTAATTTAGCATAAAGGGTATCCCAGAAAGAAGAGCTAAAAATATTGGGAGCATAGATATTGCAAAATGTATAAATTATGTTAGCTATTTTGACTTTTGCAAATAGGAATCTCCCCTCTGAGTCAGCGAGGGTATTAAGAACTTGGTATTTTAGCCTTTTCCCCAATAATATTGCTACCCCTACTTTCCTTTGAACACTCGGGGAGGCTAACACCTCATTAACCCAGGAGGTTTTGAGTTTGAGAACTTCTTCCATCTTTAAGTGTGTCTCCTGCAGGAAGGCAATGTCGGAATTTATTTTTCTTAGCTGTGAGACAATTGACTTACGTTTAATAGGAGATGTGATACCTCCTATATTCCAAGAGGTGAGTTTAAAAGCAGATGGCATTTTTAATTAAAAAAAAAAGGGAACAAGAAAAAAAAAAAAAAAAAAAAAAAAGGGGGGGGGGGAGAGAGAAGGGGGAGAGTTCACCAATCTATAACCCAATTTTGTTCCTAACCCAAAAAGAAAAAGGAAAAAAAAAAGTATCACAACATTTGATAAATCCATAGTTATACATTTTAAATTATTGTTATGGTTATTCAAAGCATCTTAATACGTGAAATTTCAAGACAGTGTGACAATGGACCCTGCTCCTAAATTTTCTGCTGGGAAGGTCTCTGTGCAGAATTTCTCAGCCTGTTTGGCTGAGTCAAAAAAGTATGTTTGGTCATTAATGGAAATTTTGAGTCTAGCTGGATAGGTTATTGTGGCCTTGATGTTATGTTATGTTTATTAGTTTTGTGCAAATTGGAGCTAGTTCTCTTCTTTTAGCAGCTGTTTCTGCAGAAAAGTCTTGAAAGATCATGATTTTTGCCTCTCCTAAGTATATAGGCTGATGTTTGCGGTAGTAATGTAAAAGTGTAATTTTGTCCTGAAAGTTTAAGACTTTCGCGATAATGGGCCTAGGTTTGGTCCTGGTACTTTCTATATCAGTGATAAGTGGGCCTCTCCGATGTACTCTCTCTAGTGTAAATTGTGATTGAGATTGTGGAATTTTTAGCAATTGAGGAATGGTAACAGTTAGTAATTTGTGCAAATCATCATATTGTTTGTCTTCCGGGACTCCAACTACTCTAAAGTTGTTTCTCCTAGTGCGGTTTTCAAGATCCTCTAGTTTACTCTGTGCTTTTAACAGGGATATATTTAGCATTTCCAACTTAGAGTTCTGAGTTAGTGTCAGATCCTCCAAATCCGAGGTTCTCTGTTCTACCTCAGAGAGCCTAGCAGAGAACTGTTTAAATTCATTTGATAGGGATATAATATCCTGTTTGATTTCTGATTTGAGAGAATCGAATTTTGGAGTCAGTGCATCAGAAATGTTAGCTACTAAAGCTTGAATGTCTAGCATGTCACCCGACTGTAGAGGATTAACAGTGGGGATATGTATATCTGCTATGATTTCAGTAGTATTTTTGTTTCTCTTTTCCCTTTGACGGGCTGCCATAGCTGTAGGTGAAGATTTTGCTTGTGCAGAGACAAATTTGTCCATGTGCAAAAAGTGAAAAAAGAGAAAAAGAAAAATGAGAAGTGCTCAGTGTTTTTTTTGTTTTTGTTTTTTTTTTATTAGTAGCGATTGGGAAAATGTGAAATAGGGTTAGGTTGTTGTGCGATAAAAAAGAAAAAAAAGGGGGGGGTGTGTTTTGTGTATGTGAGGGATTTAGGGCAGCTGTGATAGTCAGCTAGGGAAGTTTGTACTTTTTCAGCAGAAAAGCCTATTCAGTGTGTTAAGATTATGCTTTGGTGAGGTTTATAAAGTCAGTAGAGTTTAAAGGAGGAGAGAACAACAAATACAATTGGATTATGAGTTTGTAGTTCAAAGGAGTTTTTAGGAGAGGGGGTTTTGAACAATGTAACCTATCAGTCAAGGGTTTTCAGATTATATTAGATGTAATCTAAGGCATACAAATATGAACCAGATATTAATTTATCTAACTATTTAAATCTTAATACTTAAGGTGTATCAAGATCAGCCAATAACATAAGTAACCAAGATACAATGTTAAACTTTAGTTCTGTTGTTAAACAGAAAAATAGATCAGAACAAAGATTTAGTTATCAATATATGTGGCTGATCAATGTTAGGAGGATTCAAATTTAGAATAAGCAGTTGGATTAATCTAATATCAATGATTTTCCACTTTTCACTCTTATGCAGTCAGGGGAAAACCAAACAATATGTCCTGTTAATTCATAGAAAAAAGCATATATATAATCTGTAAGACTTCAACATCAGAATGTTACTATTTCCTAAAAAAGAAACAACCAAAATCAAAGATACAATAGTCTCTATAGTGCCAGAGAGTCAAAATTGTTGCAAATGTTAGCGTATGTTGGAGAGTCTTTGCAATCAGATATTAAACTTTTATGCTTCAGTCCACTTCTAGCGAGAGGTGAGCTGTGTAGCGAACACTTTTCTTTTCAGATATCAGGGCTAATGGTGCAATTATTCACAAGATTTTTCCCGTGGAGAGTAGGATAATGTCGATTCTCACGCCTTCGTGGGGGTACAACTGAGCTTACCTTTGAAACTGCTATCAGGAGCCTTCCTCTCGCAACATCGGTGGGAGGGTAAGTACAGGAGTGAAGTTTTTAGATCCTTGGATGAATACTTCCAGGCTGATGAGGCCAAGTCAGCCTGCATTTGAGGCTCTGGAAGGAGCGGAGTATAGCAAACGAGCCAGGCGTGCGGCGTGTTTAGGCAGCAGCGTGTGAGCAGTATTCCCCACACCTCCCCCTCTCGCAGCATCGGTGGGGGGGGGAGGAGCACCGCCCGGCTCGAGAGGTGTACAGAAGAGAGTCCACCTCAGAAGCGATCCCGGGGTATCAGATGAAACTTCCAAATAGGTATCGTCTAACCAGGTAAGAACTGATACCAGGAATGTCCGCTCGCTCTGTGATTTTGTCGGTATCTCTGTGTCCCTAAAATGCAAGTCGAGATTTCTTTTGCCCCAAAGATGTAGCAGAGTATTTCAATACTTCGGTAGTACCTAGGGTAAGCTCAGATTGAAAAGAAGATGTTATGAAAAGTCGTTTGTACCCCCTCTCAAGGCTTCCGTGGGAAAAGGGAAAGAAAAAAAGGATGAAAGCCAGCAGACTATTTTATCCCGTCCTGATATAGCGTCTAGTCAGGGAAATAGTGTTCACAACTTCAGGTAATTCAGAACCAGGAACAGGATATGTCTGTTGAAAATGTGTGATATATCTCAAAAGTGCGGTGGTGATGCACTTGATGGAGCTCCGGTAGCGTTTGTAAGCAAGCTAAACAAGCCGCCCAAGGACTAGAGCTTTCGGCGCGGATAAGTGCCGCCAACGGCTTGAAGGGGTGTATGGAGCAGGTGCTCACCTGGCCTTGCACACAAGCTCCTCCCCCGGAACACCCAGTCATTTCGGAGTTTGCAATTTTAAACAACTTTCCATTGTACTTCTTTCATCTAGTTTGCATTATTCTCTTGGTATCCTTTGTTGAAAAGAATATCTAGGTAGGCTCAAGAGTAGCAGTGTGCTACTGGGAACTAGTTGCTGATTGGTGGCTGCACATATATACCTTTTGTCATTGGTTCAGCTAGCTTCCGGTATTGCAATGCTGCTCCTTCAATAAATAATGCCAAAGAAATGATGCACATTTACTAATTGAAGTAAATTAGAAAGTTGTTTAAAATGATATGCCCTATCTGAATCATGAAAGAAAAACTTTGGGTTTCATGCCCCTTTAACAAAACAGACATGCAGATATTTTGCCTACATTTACAGAACCTGTTTTGTAAATGTGTTTTGTACTTTTCACATTTGTAATGATTGATTTTCTGCATTGCTTGGGTCGTTTGATGTGCAAAATATCATGAACTGGGAAACTTAATACAAATATATGTTAACAGCAGGAACGCCCACTGGCTGGAAACAATGCTGAATTTCAAATCTGTTTGTCCGCTGCCGCAAGTTATCATTGCTCAAGTAAATTCTTTATCCGCTCCACCCCTGCTCTTGCAGGTCCTGTCAATCACTCCAAACAAAATAATTTAGGCTGATTCCTCTCTGCTGCCTCTGAGGTGATAGAGAGGTTAAAGGGACACTCAAGTCAAAATAAACTTTCATTCAGATAGACTGAGCATGCAGTTATAAGACACTCTCCAATTTACTTCATTTATAAAATTTTGCACAGTCTTTTTTTGCACAAGCTCACATGGTATAGGTATACTAGTCTGTGATTGGCTAATGTCTTTCACATGATACAGGGGGCCGGAAAATAGGAAAAAAAATAAATTTGGCAGAAAAAAATCTATTGTTCAGAGTAGGTGTAATTGCATTCCGCTAGATTTAGAGTTCTGCGGCCAAAGGGGTGCATTAGCTACGCGTGCTTTTTTTCTCCCGCACCTTTTAAATACCGCTGGTATTGAGAGTTCACAGAAGGGCTGCGTTCGGCTCCAAAAAGGGAGCGTACAGGCATATTTACCGCCACTGCAACTCTCAATACCAGCGGTGCTTACGGACGCGGCCAGCTTCAAAAACGTGCTCGTGCACGATTCCCCCATAGGAAACAATGGGGCCATTTGAGCTGAAAAAAAAACACCTGCAAAAAAGCAGCGTTCAGCTCCTAACGCAGCCCCATTGTTTTCTATGGGGAAACACTTCCTAAGTCTGCACCTAACACCCTAACATGTACCCCGAGTCTAAACACCCCTAACCTTACACTTATTAACCCCTAATCTGCCGCCCCCGCTATCGCTGACCCCTGCATATTATTATTAACCCCTAATCTGCCGCTCCGTACACCGCCGCAACCTATGTTATCCCTATGAACCCCTAATCTGCTGCCCCTAACACCGCCTACCCCTATATTATATTTATTAACAAGTAGAAAACTTCCACAACGATGGAAAAATCCAGCACGAAATGTTTTACATCACACAACCAAGCGATTTATATATACATGCAATTTTTAATACATTTAATACTTTTCACGACACTTCTAATGCATCCTAATACCTTCAACATCGTATATTATTTAATTGTTTTTATTTTTCATTATAAAATTCTTTCATTTATTTGGTCACCAGGCACATTATTAACATCACTATTTGTAAGCAATCACATATTGCTTAAGCTATTATTATTCACATCGCCAAAATTTGAATTATTTTTCATTTCCAACACCTCTATATTTCGGTTATATGTCAAAGATTCTGACATAGCTATTTAAAATTGCTACATAATGTTTACACAGTAATTTTCTCACTTTTAATGTTTCCGCCTATCCAATTATTACAGAGTTTTTTATTAATAAATGTTGTCCCTACCTGGTCAGAATTAGTAGGACATCGCATCCAACACAACATTACTCTCTTGGGGCAACAATGTTAGCATATTTCCCCAGTCCAATCGTGGTAACAGTTAATATGGGATCTTCATTAGTGATCCTTACCCCTATCCGGTCAGCAAAACAGGACAGATTATACATATGTTCCATAAATATACATGCTTAATAACATCAACTTCAGGATGTTAATTTTTAGCTTTTCAAATTGCCAACAGGACATATCTTAAAATGTCTTTAGGAAAAATATCTTAAAAAGGATTTTTTGAGTTGCGGTTTTAGAATAATAATGCACCAAATGGGTTCTGCTATACCCTTATTTTACTATTGACACAGGTTGTACACCAATTAATATGGTTAGCAGACCTTTGGTGCATGAGATCACATTCCGTGATTAATAGAGCTATTATGTATGTGCTTTGGGTGTTGATATATATATAAAAAGGTTCTTTGATATATTATTAGAAAAATCCCAATACAAAAAAAGACAGTAGCAGCAGGTTTATATTATACTACTTTATTTATTTTTGTATTTTTTGGCAAAGCTGTATTTTTTACAAAAATGATTTCATCCATATATAAACAAGGATCTGTAGTTGAGTATCTCAATGTTCAATTTTTGGGTCTTTTTACAAATGATTGTGTTTTTATTCTACTCACCTGTTGCACACAACCAAAGTAAAATCAGAAAATGCGAATAAGCCAATTAACCTGAGTAGTCAATATGACGGTTTTTCTTGAGGTATTATGATTGGTTTTAAAAATTGTGCATGTTTCTGATTGGACAGAAAGTGTGTATAACGGCTGAGCAGTTAACCCCTTACTATCCCTGACGAAGTGGTGTTGCAGCACGAAACATGTTGGAGTGTGTGATGTTGGGCTACTAGGCTGACTCTATTTACTGCTGTGATATAGGCTGATTCTCTGTGAAAACTCACAGTACTTTTAATGCATATCTAATAAAGCATATATTTTATTTTCTACTATTCTCGGTCCATTTCGTGCTGGATTTTTCCACCGTTGTGGAAGTTTTCTACTTGTGAAATTGTTTGGTGGTTTGTCCTGGCACTCTCCGCCTCCAGCAGCAGGCAAACATTCCCCCCACAGAATATACATCAAAGGATGTACACTTCTGGAGGGTTAATCCCCTGCACTTGTGATTCTCAAGCTTTCTTGAAGCCGGTACCACCGAGGAAGGAACACTCAGTCCCTGCACTATAAGAAGAAGGGTGAGTGAATGTTTTGCCTTTAAGTATATTGGACTTCCATACACTATTACAGATTGTCTCAATATACATATATCTTGTGGGACATTTGAATATCAACATAATAAGTTCAGGAGTGATATACAAGGTGTACAGCTGCTACTAAAATATTTATTTATATACATATGATTATACCTGTACAACCATTGAGGATACATCACACCTTGACTCACAGGAAATTTTCCAATATACTGATTAACCCCTTGTGATTTGCAAGATACATTGATGCAAGCATAAGGACATTGTTCAGTTTTTTTTATATTTATTAACCCCTAATCTGCCGCCCCCAACGTCGCCGCTACCTACCTACAATTATTAACCCCTAATCTGCTGACCGGACCTCGCCGCTACTATAATAAATTTATTAACCCCTAATCCGCCTCACTAACCCTATAATAAATAGTATTAACCCCTAATCTGCCCTCCCTAACATCACCGACACCTAACTTCAAGTATTAACCCCTAATCTGCCGACCGGACCTCACCGATACTCTAATAAATTTATAAACCCCTAAAGCTAAGTCTAACCCTAACACTAACACCCCCCTAAGTTAAATATAATTATTATCTAACTAAATAAATTAACTCTTATTAAATAAATTAATCCTATTTAAAGCTAAATACTTACCTCTAAAATAAACCCTAATATAGCTACAATATAAATTATAATTATATTGTAGCTATTTTAGGATTTATATCTATTTTACAGGCAACTTTGTATTTATTTTAACCAGGTACAATAGCTATTAAATATTTATTAACTATTTAATAACTAGATTGCTAAAATAAGTACAAAATTACCTGTAAAATAAATCCTAACCTAAGTTACAATTAAACCTAACACTACACTATCAATAAATTAATTAAATAAAATACCTACAATTATCTACAATTAAACCTAACACTACACTATCAATAAATAAATTAAATACAAATAAATACACTAGCTAAAGTTACAAAAAATAAAAAAAGAACTAAGTTACAAAAAATAAAAAAAGGACTAAGTTACAAAAATTAAAAAAAATATTTACAAACATTATAAAAATATTACAACAATTTTAAGCTAATTACACCTACTCTAAGCCCCTAATAAAATAACAAAGCCCCCCAAAATAAAAAAAATGCCCTATCCTATTCTAAAATAAAAATAGAAAAGCTCTTTTACCTTACCAGCCCTTAAAAGGGCCTTTTGCGGGGCATGCCCCAAAGAATTCTGCTCTTTTGCCTGGAAAAAAAAAACATACAATACCCCCCCCAACATTACAACCCACCACCCACATACCCCTAATCTAACCCAAACCCCCCTTAAATAAACCTAACACTAAGCCCCTGAAGATCTTCCTACCTTGTCTTCATCAAGCCGGGTATCACCGATCGGTCCAGAGGAGGCTCCGAAGTCTTCATCCAAGCCCAAGCGGGGGCTGAAGAGATCCATCATCGGGCTGAAGAGGTCCATCATCGGGCTGAAGTCTTGATCCAAGCGGCGGCTGAAGAGGTCCATCATCGGGCTGAAGTCTTCTATCAAGCGGCACCTTCAATCTTCTTTCTTCCGGATCCATCTTCATCCCGCCGATCCTATCAGCCAATCGGAATTCGAGGGACGCCATCTTGGATGACGTCATTTAAAGGAACCATCATTCGTCGGGAAGTCGTCGGGCTGGATGGATGTTCCGCGTCGGCGGGATGAAGATGGATCCGGAAGAAAGAAGATTGAAGATGCCGCTTGATAGAAGACTTCAGCCCGATGATGGACCTCTTCAGCCGCCGCTTGAATCAAGACTTCAGCCCGATGATGGACCTCTTCAGCTGCCGCTTGGATCAAGACTTCAGCCCGATGATGGACCTCTTCAGCCCGATGATGGATCTCTTCAGCCCCCGCTTGGGCTTGGATAAAGACTTCGGAGCCTCCTCTGGACCGATCAGTGATACCCGGCATGGTGAAGACAAGGTAGGAAGATCTTCAGGGGCTTAGTGTTAGGTTTATTTAAGGGGGATTTGGGTTAGATTAGGGGTATGTGGGTTGTAATGTTGGGGGGGGGTATTGTATGTTTTTTTTTTCCAGGCAAAAGAGCAGAATTCTTTAGGGCATGCCCCCCAAAAGGCCCTTTTAAGGGCTGGGAAGGTAAAAGAGCTTTTCAATTTTTATTTTAGAATAGGGTAGGGCATTTTTTTATTTTGGGGGGCTTTGTTATTTTATTAGGGGGCTTAGAGTAGGTGTAATTAGCTTAAAATTGTTGTAATATTTTATAATGTTTGTAAATATTTTTTGTAACTTAGTTCTTTTTTTATTTTTTGTAACTTAGTTCTTTTTTATTTTTTGTACTTTAGTTAGTGTATTTTTTTGTATTTAATTTATTTATTGATAGTGTAGTGTTAGGTTTAATTGTAGATAATTGTAGGTAGTTTATTTAATTAATTTATTGATAGTGTAGTGTTAGGTTTAATTGTAACTTAGGTTAGGATTTATTTTACAGGTAATTTTGTAATTATTTTAACTAGGTAGCTATTAAATAGTTATTAACTATTTAATAGCTATTGTACCTGGTTAAAATAAATACAAAGTTGCCTGTAAAATAAATATAAATCCTAAAATAGCTACAATATAATTATAATTTATATTGTAGCTATATTAGGGTTTATTTTACAGGTAAGTATTTAGCTTTAAATAGGATTAATTTATTTAATAAGAGTTAATTTATTTTGTTAGATAATAATTATATTTAACTTAGGGGGGTGTTAGTGTTAGGGTTAGACTTAGCTTTAGGGTTTAATAAATTTATTATAGTAGCGGCGAGGTCCGGTCGGCAGATTAGGGGTTAATACTTGAAGTTAGGTGTCGGCGATGTTAGGGAGGGTAGATTACGGGTTAATACTATTTATTATAGAGTTATTGAGGCGGGAGTGAGGCGGATTAGGGGTTAATAACTTTATTATATTAGCGGTGAGGTCCGGTCGGCAGATTAGGGGTTAATAATTGTAGGTAGGTAGCGGCAACGTTGGGGGCGGCAGATTAGGGGTTAATAAATATAATATAGGGGTCGGCGGTGTTAGGGGCAGCAGATTAGGGGTACATAGGGATAATGTAGGCTGTGGCGGTGTGCGGTCGGCAGATTAGGGGTTAACAAAATGTATTAGAGTGGCAGCGATGTGGGGGGGCCTCGGTTGAGGGGTACATAGGTAGTTTATGGGTGTTAGTGTACTTTAGAGCACAGTAGTTAAGAGCTTTATGAACCGGCGTTAGCCCAGATAGCTCTTAACTCCTGACTTTTCTCTGCGGCTGGAGTTTTGTTGTTAGATTTCTAACGCTCACTTCAGCCAAGACTCTAAATACCGGCGTTAGAAAGATCCCATTGAAAAGATAGGATACGCAATCGGCATAGGGGGATCTGCAATATGGAAAAGTCGCGGCTGCAAAGTGAGTGTTAGACCCTTTCCTGACTGACTCTAAATACCAGCGGTAGCCCAAAACCAGCGTTAGGAGCCCCTAACGCTGGTTTTGACGGCTAACGCCAAACTCTAAATCTAGGCGATTGTCTTTTTATCATGCACTTGTTTATTATGCAATTCTACTGCATTGAGAGGTCCTAGCAAGCATTGTATGACTGGTATTTCTTAACTTGCTGTAAGCATGCTTGTGTGAGCCAGCCTGCACTGCACGCATCCGCTTCTTAATAAATGAAGCCCTATAGAAGCAAATGTAAAAAAATCATGGCACATATATTTTCAACAACTGATCAGTATTAAAACACGAGGGGAAAGACCACATCAGAACATTTTTGTGAACAAGTATGGGCAAAATCATGTAGTCAGTCTTAGTTTTTATGAATGCTATTTATTTTTTCAAATTCTTTATTTTACAGTGAGGGACGCATTCCAAAAGAAATACAAAGACAATATAAGTCAAGCATGAAATACGACTCAAGCTTCAAAAAGGGAAAAACAATATTAATATCTATATAAAAGTTAAGATTCCACTTTCTACAAAAAAAAAAGTTTCATGCTATTATAAATCCTAATTCAACAATATTAAAAATATACATTTTATTTACGTTGTCCTGACTCATATAACCAAGAAAGTACACTCATTTTATTTTTACAGTATAAATCTCCTATATCTCCTCCAAACACCTCTTGACGCAAACTCAATTCTCTAATAGATGGAGAGGGGAAAAAAAAAGGAAAAAAAATACAATTAAAAAATAAAAAATAAAATATATAATATAAATATATCTCTCTTATGTTTTTTTATGTCTAGTCATAAAATGATAGTTTTGTGGCTTTTTATGGAGACAAGCTGATGTTCAGAGCATCATTTAAATACCATTTCAATGCTTATATTAAAGGGACATAAAACTAAAAATTGAATTCCCTATAAAGGGTCAGATTACAAGTAGATCGGTATTTAATGATCGTGCTTGAGCGTTAACTCCGCCAGAAGTTAGGTTTTTGCGCTTGTTGGGTAGCGCTAGTATTACAAGTGGAAGGTAAACTGTTTTCGCTCTTGCGCTAACCTGACGTGCATAAAAAGCTGAACTTACAATATTGCACGCGTGCAAACCCCAAACACCCTACACGTGTGCAAACACGATCACATATTCTAATGTAAGCTAACCCAACATCAAAATATGAATTTTTCAAATTCCAATGTCCTTCACATAGCAGAATGTGTTATATATATATATATATATATATATATATGATGTTTTTTTGCACAAATATATATTTATACTTATACATATACAATATTATATATATAGGTATAGATATATTCATATTTATATAAGAACATAGAACATATTCTGATATGTGAAGAACATTGGAATGTGAAATATTTACAGTAAATACAAATTATAACGTTTTTTATTAAATATGAATTTTGTATAAATATGTTTTTACATGTTTTCATCTACATAACTGCGAAGGGCTCCAATGCACTTACATATATTTCTAGGTGTGTGTACATATGTATTTATGTGTTTATATGTGTATATACTGTATGTCTGTAAATACATATATACACATATAAATACATAAATATATCTGTACACACATATAAACATATATACATACTTATACATATTTAGAGATGTATATGTATGTATGTCTATGTTAAAGCCCTTTGCCTGACTTTTTCTTTCTAACACCTGAGACCTCCTATCTTTGAGCCCTTATAACTTTTTTGTGCAATATTGTTTTTAATAATTTTTATTAGATGGTGTTATCATAAGTTTAACTGTACTTTGCAATGTATTTTTGATGTGATTTGTGACACTTCTTGGTTTAGTTAACCAGAGATCTGAGGGTGCGCTATCCCGCCCCACATTGCTTTTAACTTGTAGTCTGAGTAAAAAACCCAATGTGTACAAACACCTGCGATAAACCCCTTTTCGCTTGTGCGTAACAGTTAGCATGCCAATCGCAACCTGGCCCAAAAATTTTCAATTATGCCAATTAAATAATTTTGTAAATATAATTTTTAACTATTTGTTTGCCTGTTTTTCCTGTAATTTAACTCTGAAAATGTTGTTTTTTATCGCTGCGCTAGAGTTGCTCAAGTACAACCCACATGATCCAGAACCCTGATCCTATAACATTATACACATTGCAGAACTGCTTATTTATGTATACCCCTAATAGGTCACAGCAAAGCAGATAAGATAAACATAATGTTTGCTTTTTATGTTTTCTGTACTTTAATACAATGCAAAGTTTGTTAACAAAATACCAGTGATTTTAAAGCATCCTTTTTGTATGCAGAGCCTTTGCAATGGATATATACTTGATGATATTGATATATAAACATTTCATATCCCTTTAACAAAAACAAATTATGTTACATACTTTTTATTTTGTCTCTGTTTTTAATGAAATAGTATATATACAGTATATATATATATATATATATATATATATATATATATATATAGATACACACACACATATACATATTTATTGTTACATAATTGTTGCTATGACGGTAAGGCAGATGAGAGCATTAGGAAGTACCACTATGCCCTAGATTTAGTGCCATTGTTCAGTCATAGTTTCCACTAACATTACCCTTAGAATGGTTAGCACATCTTTTAAATATAACTACTGTGGAAGAGATGATGTCATTTTCATTTTTTTAATTTAATTATTGCCATAACACTCTACCCCGTTTATTTATGTTATTGTCTTAAAACCACTGACCACTGTTCAATGTCATTGCGGCTTTCTTGTTTTGGCTACAACAAACGGAGCCTGTAAATGAATGTGGAAACCAAGGACAGAGCTGCTCATTTCTATTGTCAAACAAAGCACTTCATATGCTATGCTATCTATATACTCAATGAAAATAAAATCAAAGTATGCCAAAAGCTGGAAATAAAATAGTTTGGAGATTTGGATGAATATATAGATTCAATTATTAGCTGATTTTACTTAGTTTACTAAATTATCAACTTTTTTTTCAACTGAAAAAAAAACCAATTGGCTAGATTACGAGTTTTGCGGTAAGCTGAAAAAGCAGTGTTAATAGGTCCTAACGCTGCTTTTTCACTACCGCTGCTATTACGAGTCTTGCAGGTTTAGGGGCACCGCACACTATTTTGGCCTTACCACAAACCAATTTACGTAAAGTTCGTAAACCCTTTTTTCTATGGGACTTCCATAGCGCTGGTATTACGAGTTTGTTCTGGGAGGCCAAAAAGTCAGCGGTACACCCTCTACCTCCAAGATTCCTAACACATTCTAAAGTCAGTAGTTATGAGTTTTACACTACAACGCCGTAGCATAAAACTCATAACTAAAATGCTAAAAAGTACATTAACACCCATAAACTACCTATTAACCCCTAAACCGAGGCCCTCCCGCGTCGCAAACACTATAATACAATTTTTAACCCCTAATCTGCCGCTCCGGACATTGCCACCACTAGAATAAACATATTAACCCCTAAATTGCCGCACTCCCACCTTGCAAACACTAGCTAAATATTATTAACCCCTAATCTGCCGCCCCTAACATCGCCGCCACCTACATTATACTTATTGACCCCTAATCTGTCGCCCCTAACATCGCCGCAACCTACATAATATTTATTAACCCCTAATCTGATGCCCCAACATTGCCGCCACCTACCTACATTTATTAACCCCTAATCTGCCGTCCCCAACGTCGCTGCCACTATTCTAAATTTATTAACCCTTTAAACCTAAATCTAATCCTAACCCTAACACCCCCTAATTTAAATATAATTTAAATAAATCTAAATACAATTACTATCATTACCTAAATAATTCCTATTTAAAACTAAATACTTACCTATAAAATAAACCCTAAGATAGCTACAATATTACTAATATATATAGCTAGCTTAGGTGTTATTTTTATTTTACAGGCAAGTTTGTATTTATTTTAACTAGGTAGAATAGTTACTAAATAGTTATTAACTATTTAATAACTACCTAGCTAAAATAAATACAAATTTACCTGTAAAATAAAACCTAACCTAAGTTACACTAACACTACACTACAATTAAATAAATTAACTAAATTAAATACAATTAAATACAATTAAATTAAATAAGCTAAATCACAAAAAAACACTAAATTACAGAAAAAAATAAATAAATTACAAGATATTTAAACTAATTACACCGAATCTAATAGTCCTAAAGGGCCTTTTGCGGGGCATTACCCCAAAGAAAGAAGGATGAAGATAGAAGATGCCGTCTGGATGAAGACTTCTGCCCATCTGGAGGACCACTTCTGCCTGTCTGGAGGACCACTTCTGCCGGCTTCGTTGAGGACATCTTGCGCTTGGATGAAGACTTCTCCCGGTAAGTGAATCTTCGGGGGTTAGTGTTAGGATTTTTTTAAGGGTGTATTGGGTGGTTTTTTTTTTTAGGTTAGGGCTTTGGGTCTGCAATAGAGCTAAATGCCCTTTTAAGGGTAATGACCATCCAAATGCCCTTTTCAGGGCAATGGGGAGCTTAGTTTTATTTTAGTTAGTCTTTTATTTGGGGGGTTGGTTGTGTGGGTGGTGGGTTTTACTGTTGGGGGGGTTGTTTGTATTTTTTTTACAGGTAAAAGAGCTAATTTGTTTGGGGCAATGCCCTGCAAAAGGCCCTTTTAAGGGCTTTTGATAGTTTAGTTTAGGCTAGGGTTTTTTTTTTATTTTGGGGGGGCTTTTTTATTTTGATAGGGCTATTAGATTAGGTGTAATTAGTTTAAATATCTTGTAATTTGTTTTTTATTTTCTGTAATTTAGTGTTTTTTTGTGATTTAGCTAATTTAATTTAATTTATTTAATTGTATTTAATTTAGTTAATTTATTTAATTGTAGTGTAGTGTTAGGTGTTAGTGTTAGGTTTTATTTTACAGGTAAATTTGTATTTATTTTAGCTAGGTAGTTACTAAATAGTTAATAACTATTTAATAACTATTCTACCTAGTTAAAATAAATACAAACTTGCCTGTAAAATAAAAATAAACCATAAGCTAGATACAATGTAACTATTAGTTATATTGTAGCTAGCCTAGGGTTTATTTTATAGGTAAGTATTTAGTTTTAAATAGGAATTATTTAGATAATGATAGTAATTTTTATTTAGATTTATTTTAATTATATTTAAGTTAGGGGGGTTAGGGTTAGGGTTAGACTTAGGTTTAGGGGTTAATAAATTTAGAATAGTGGCTGCGACGTTGGGGGCGGCATATCAGGGGTTAATAAGTGTAGGTAGGTTTCGGTGACATTGGGAGCGGCAGATTAGAGGTTAATAAATATAATGTAGGTGGCGTTGATGTCCGGAGTGGCAGATTAGGGGTTAATAAGTATAATGCAGGTGTCTGCGATGTCGGGGGCGGCAGATTAGGGGTTAATAAGTGTAAGATTAGGGGTGTTTAGACTCGGGATTCATGTTAGGGTGTTAGGTGTAAACATAACTTTAGTTTCCCCATAGGAATAAATGGGGCTGCGTTACTGAGATTTACGCTGCTTTTTTGCAGGTGTTAGACTTTTTCTCAGCCGGCTCTCCCCATTGATGTCTATGGGGAAATCGTACACGAGCACGTGCGACCAGCTCACCGCTCACTTAAACAGCGCTGGTATTGAAGTGCGGTATGGAGCTCAATTTTGCTCAACGCTCACTTCTTGCCTTTTAACGCCGGGTTTGTAAAAACCTGTAATACCAGCATTGCAGGTAAGTGAGCGGTGATAAAAAAAACTGCATGGTAGCACCGCATAGCTCATAACGCAAAATTTGCAATCTGGCCGAATGCTTGTAGAATATTATAACCATTTATTTTTCCAAGCCAAGAAATGTGTACCATTTTCTAATATTATGTAATAATTGATTATATAAAATACTAGAGAATAAACTAAATGGAAAAGGGATTGGACTTAGAAGTAGGAAACACAAACTATTGCAATAAAGCTTTTTTCATGCATAATTAAGCAGGTATTATATACATTCCCACTTTGTATAAGACTCTTGTAAAAGCTTTCTATAACCATGGTATGAGTTCTGTTATCGCACAAGTGGAACCATTTGTACCATAAGCAACCATTGGCAGCTGCCCAGACCCACAATAAAGATGATTCAGTTGTGAATATAAGTCCAACCCCAATGGTCAGATAGGCATATTTATTGCCAGAATTCTCAGACAAAAAATGGTGGGTTTATGAAGCAAAATTTGGTAATGTTCCTTGACAATCCCATGTTTCCTGAAGAGAAAGGACATTTCCTGCCTGAAATTGTGTCTTCATCAGCAGTTTATAGGATATAGATATACATTTTGTATGAATAATTTATTAAAAATTCAAATATTAGCATGAAGTTACATACACCATTGTTTGTTTGTTTGTTTGTTTGTTTGTTTTGGAGCTCTTCCTGTTTGTAGGTTCTCTGTCATGAAGTTTTGATAGAGACTTGGTGGGTAGAATTTGGACTTTGTTTCTCCATTTTTTTATTTGTTCTTTGGAAATGTTACTTTATTTATGCCCTGCTGAAGATATAACAAAGTAAATAAATACATACATACATACACAAATACATACATAAATAGATCAAATAAATAAATAAAAAATAAGTAGCATGCTCCACAAAGAAAAACAATTCACGGGGGAACCAACAGGACAGTTGGAGATACATTTCAAGTGACTGCTTTTGTTCACTGCATGGAAAACTGCTCATTTTTGGTGCTTCAGATAAACTGAAACATGGAAATGGAAATTTAAGAAAACAATGATTATCATTGCTACAAATCCTATAAATCTGTTATCCTGATACCCTAGTAGGAATGAAAGAGGCTCAATGGTAGACCTAATACAATATGCTTCAGCAAATTATATCGTCCATAGCTGACACCAGAGGGCAATTATTTAAAGTGATGGGAAACTTTAGCTAATCAAATGCCATATTTGTAATCTTTGCCATTAAAAACGTATATGTGTGCCTTTTAAAAAAATATATCAGTGAAAAAGGTTAAATCAGTGTCTATAGTAATGTTGCTATTACAGTGTTAAACCGGCCCACTGGGATGAACTCTTTTTTTATGACAATTCCAATGAACATCCAATCAG
This sequence comes from Bombina bombina, assembly GCF_027579735.1. Lineage (NCBI taxonomy): Eukaryota > Metazoa > Chordata > Amphibia > Anura > Bombinatoridae > Bombina > Bombina bombina. The sequence goes on from NC_069502.1 coordinate 1,094,663,948, forward strand.
TGTGTGTGTCATATGATACTCTTGAAGTCCAGCCTTTTGAAATCCCTTATAAAACCTATGTAGAGAATGGGTGGGACTGGTCTCTATGTCACAGCCCAGTCAAAAAAGGAAATGAAAGAGGGCGAAGGAACAGAAGATACCAAGTAGGATTATAAATCTTATATTACAAAATTCTTTGCAATTTTTAAAAAACAAACAAAAAAACAATTATACGGTTTGACTTGTAAACTAATATTTTTCATTGCAGCATTCTTAAAGTCTGCAGTTTACCATCATTTTAACTTCAGTCACAGATTAAATTGCAGTATAAACGTATTTTCATGGCTGTATGTAGCACTATAACCATATTTAAACAGTTCTTATTGCATCTGTCAACTATACAACTAAAGGAACTGTCTCCTCCACCCATTGTTATTCCACTCAAACATCTGCCATAGAAAATAATGTCACAAAGCAGTGACATCAGCTTAATTTCATCACTATAAATATTTCATAATTCTTGAGTATTTTTTTTTAATCACTTCTATTTCATGCCAGAGTATGTTTTTACCTTCTCCCTAAATAAAATAGATGTATGCAAAATTAAATATTAAACATTATTCTTCACTTTTGAATAAGCTATTACTGCCTTGTGTATCAACACAGTAGTTTTCCCAGGTTCAACTAGCGTAATGAAGTTGTAATTTTTTTTGTCAAAATGATGACCTTGTCAAAATGATGACCTCTTCTGGCTCAGTCTTTCTCAGATACTTTACCTGCCTAGAGCACTATCATGATTAATGGATACACTTAAATGATATAATTTTTCATGAACGTGATTTTAAACACTAGATTTGAATTACAGACTAATTATTTTCAGACCTAGCACTAAAGCAAGCAAAAAAGACCCCCACAATAAAATGTAATTCATGTTTTCTTAGCTGAAATAAAATATCACACATCTACACAGTCCAGATATTCAAACATAGAATTTGAGAGTCTCAAAGAATTCAAAGATTCTTTTAGAGAGGCATATTCTTCCTATGGGAATGATTCACTGTAATTTACAAAATGTCCTGATGCTATAGTAAATCAATTTGATAGGCTAACATATTAATTCTATGTCAGATACATCATAAATCTGAGACAGTGGACATAAGGCTATTGCAATATAACTTTGAAAAGTGCTGTCTCTATATAGTGTAGTCACAGAGAGATACTGTGTGCGTGTAAGCCTGGGGCATTAGGGCAAACAGAGGACTACTGTGAGCATGTTTTGCCTCACTATCAAATATGATCTATGACTTAATAGATCTGGGGGGGAGTTTAAAACGAAGAAAAACTTGACGACACACAGATCAAGTGGTTATCTGCAGTAAATGATATATTAATGCCTCTAAAGTGCTTCCATGTTCTAACCATTGCTACTTTGTTGCAAAGGAATTTAAATATATTTTCACCCTGCAAATACCAAAATGATAGATAGGTTCAGAATCTTGGTACATAAAACAGCATCATTTTGCTGATAAATCCAAAAAAATATGATAATTCTCTATTTAATTGAAAAAAGAAAGCTGGAATTGCTTCTGTTAAACATTTTAAATAGTCTGTTTTTATTTTACAATTCTGAAAGTCCCCCCCACCCCAAGTATTCTTAACACTAATAAATAATATGTTAGCTATGCTTATGAGGGACACAAATGAAATAATGATGTGATATAATTATAAAATGCAAGGTTTATCAAGAGCTACACAGTTTAGGTTGTGAAGCTACCCTTTTTGTCAGTGGCTCAAATCACATCGAAGACATCATACTTTATTCTTAACTGTAAAGTATTAGATACTGCTTAAAGGGATATGAACCCCAATTTTTATTTCTTTCACAATTTAGATAGAGCATGTTATTTTTAACAACTTTTCAATTTACTTCTATAATCTAAATTGTTTTGTTCTCTTGGAATGCTATCTTGAAAAGGATAACCAGGTAGGGTCAGAAACTCCTAATTGTTGGCAGCACAAATGTATGCCTCATGTTATTGGCTCACAAATGTGTTCAGCTAGCTCCCAGTAGTGCATTTCTGCTTCTTCAACAAATGATAGGAGAAGAATGAAGCAAATTAGATAATAGAAGTAAATTGGAAAGTTTTTTTTTTTATAATTGCGTGCTCTATCTGAATCATGAAAGAACAAAGTTCATGTCGCTTTAAGTTTTTGCTAAATGGAAAAAACGTTTACCGCTGCATTCACACTCCCTCGAAAAAAAATCATTAAGGTGGTTAATATATCTCCTTTAGCGCTTTCATGTAGCACATCATTTGTTTCAAATTTCCATTAAAGGGACACTCAATCAAAATTAAACTTTCATTATTCAGATAGAGCATGCTATTTTAAACAACTTTCCAAATTACTTCATTTAACAAAATGTGTACAGTCTTTTTATATTTAAACTTTTTGAGTCACCAGCTCCTACTGAGCACGTGCAAGAATAAGTGTGTATGCATTTGTGAATGGCTGATGGCTGTCACATGGTACGTGTATGCATTTGTGAATGGCTGATGGCTGTCACATGGTACAGGGGGAGTGGAAAAAGACATAACTTTTAAAATTGTCAGAAAAAGATCTACTACTCATTTGAAGTTCAGACTAAGTGCTATTGCATTGTCTTGTTATCTTGCATTTGTTGATTATGCAAATCTACTGTGTTGACTGGTCCTTTAAATGGAAAGGAAAATCTAAATTAAACTTGCATGATTCGGATTGAACATGTTATTTTAAGGTACTTTTAAATATGCTTCTATTTTCAAATGTTCTTTGTTCTCTTAGTATCATCCTTTGTTGAAAAAGAATACGCACATATCCTACACTACTGGAAGTTAGCTGGTGATTGGTGGCTACACACATTTGTCTCTTGTCGTGGGCTCATCAGATGTTTTCAGCTAACTACCAGCATTGCTCATCTGGTGAGTTTAATCCCTTTGCGGGCCAGTCATATAGAAACAATAGGGCAATAATAATATGCTCTAATGTATTAGAGCATATTATTTTTACACTGTTGTATTCCTTTAACTTATTACTTAAACCAGGATTTTCCTTTTTTTCTTTCTTTTTATGCTGTTCAGTGGAAACATTGCCTGTGGTGTTACACTATTTGCTATTTAATCTTTTAGATAATCATCTTTTAATAGTATGATACAATATTTCTATGTTATTTAGATTAGTATTTATTTAAAAAGTATCCATGTTAAGGCCAAATGCTTAAAGGGACAGTCTAGTCCAAAACAAACTTTCATTATTTAGATAGGGCATGTAATTTTAAACAATTTTTTCTCAATTTACTTCTATCACTAATTTTGCTTTGTTATCTTGGTATTTTTAGTTAAAAGCTAAATCTAGGAGGTTCATATGCTAATTTCTAAACCCTTAAAGGCCGCCTCTTAGCTCAGGGCATTTTTACAGTTTTTCAACACTAGAGGGTGTTAGTTCATGTGTTTCATACAAATAACACTGTGCTCATGCACATGGAGTTCCTAGGTGCCAGCACTGATTGGCTAAAATGCAAGTCTGTCAAAAGAACTGAAATTAGGGGCAGTTTGCAGAGGCTTAGATACAACAAAATCACAAAGGTAAAAAGTGTATTAATATAACTGTGTTGATTATGCAAAACTAGGGAATGGGTAATAAAGGGATTATCTATCTTTTAAAACAATAAATATTCTGGTGTAGACTGTCCCTTTAATACAATCAAACTAAGATAATAACTTTCCTCTCTTTCATGAATGTAGCTGTCACAGGCATTTTCTTAAAACAAAATATGATATATCGTATCTTATATTTAAGAAGGCATTCCACTTTGATGTCTTTGAAAGATCAGAAAAAACTTGCAATGTGATTGTGAACACTGTGCTACTGATTTCATTCAATTATGACTTCAATTCTGAGAAGTTTCAAAACAAAAATGTCCAATTAACAGTTAAAACTATTCCTCTATATTACTTATCCTTTTGTTAGTGTTACAGCCCTTATTATATAATATGGCGATTTCTAGAATATGAGAGTAACTTTTAGCGAAAGCTTTAGTACTATATCTTGTATTCTAATTGATTATGCAGTGGTATTGTGACCTGCTGCCAATAATATATGCAATAAATAAAAACTGAAACGATGACTGTACCATAACTGACATGTGTGTTAGAAAATAAACTGGGATATATATCAATGAAACCTACCTGGGCTATAAGTGTAAAGGTGAGGGGAATTAGCTTATTGCCATGGTCACTCTTAGATCTTAGTATATAAGGATAGGAGTGAACAACTGGTTGAAATTATGATAAAAGAGTTAGAAATATAAATCCCCCCTAGATCAAAATGGGACATTCTTGGACCCCGAAAAACTTAAACATTAAAGAGAAATCCAATGGTATAGACGGCCACTCTTGGGGCTCTGATATATAAAAAAAAGAATAATACGCAATTTCTAAAGGGCAAATGGTAATATAAATAAACTTATAAATACACAAAAAACTAATGCTTCAAGTGAAAAATTGGGACTTTATCCCAATTAGTTATATAATTACCCCATGTTAGTGCAATATCCTGTTGCTCGATAAGGTGATTTCAAAATGCATAATTATGGCATAACTATATTTTTATATTATTGGAGGAAGATGAGATAAGGAATATTGATATCGCAGTCAATCACCAGGACCAAACACAGATTATAACAGTATGTTGGGCTTGTGTATTTCTATTAAAAATCTTGATATTTTAATATTAAATGTTTAGCTATACGTAGTTAAACAACTTTGCAATATCTATCGTTATTTATTTTGCGCCTTTTCATGTTAATTTCTCAGAACTGGAAAAGAACCCTGCTGACTTATTATAGCTAATTCTCCTACATATATTTCCCTAGTTGACAAAACTGCAAAAACTTTATCCTATATTATAAAAGGCCAAGTATGTTTGTCCGATGCAGTCATGCGCAGTAGAGACTGCAGTGCAAGACGAACATACTTGGCCTTAACCTCTTAACAACCAGCACCCATGCGCAAGAACGGCGCTGGTCGTTACACCCTGGGCCTCTCTCTGCCACGATCTTGCAAAAAATAACGAGATAGCAATATTTCTGTATGCCCCACACGAGTGGGGCGCTGCAGAAATAGACAGGCAAAGTACTGATGCCGAGAGGGACACTCTTATAATTTCAAAGTGTTTACTGTCCCTTCAAGAAGACATTACTGCAAAAATAATACATTTTGCTTATTATTTTAGGTAAATCACTAAATCAATCAATCAATCAATAAAAAAACAGTCTTACTTCTGCTGATTCATCGGATCCAACCTTCTTACTTAGGGCCAGATTACAAGTGTTGTGCAAACGTTTGTTCAAGGGTTTTTGCGATAATTTGCGCGCAGGTTAAATTGCGCTCATATTACAGGTTGAATGATTACCGCAATCTCAGAGCTCTGGTTAACTGTTACGCGAGTCAAAAAAGTGTCACAAAACACATAAAAAAAAAAATTGCACACAAAAGTTATAAGAGGTCAAAGATATGAGATCTCAGGTGTTAGAAAAAAAAGGCAGACAAAGGACTTTAACATTGAGATACATACATATACAGTACATGTCTACAGATGTATATTTATGTGTGTATATATATATATATATATGTGTGTGTGTGTGTGTATATGTATTAATGTATTTATATGTATATATATATATGTATTTACAGACATATATACACATATAAGAGAGCGATAACTTTTTACTTTCAACTCATAAAACCAGCGCAACCCGACGAGCGCAAACAGCTTACTTCTAGCGCAATTAGCGCTCTAGTGGAAGTGCAAAATACCGCTCCACTTGTAATCTAGCCTTTAGTATTTTTTTAAAAATTTGTCTGTGCAGCCAGTGAGTCGCTGCATCAGCTGAACACTATTGCCTAAATTGTTTCTGCATGGAGTATAGCTTTGCAAACAATATATATACAGGATGAGAAACGTAGCTGGATTAGAAGACTCAGTGAAGGTAAATGCGCTAATTATTCCTGCGCTTTCTGCAATGAAAGTAATGCATGAATGTAAATGGTAACTTCCATACAATGTTTGTGTGTGTTGATATATTTCTGTTTACCATTATTTTGTTTTTTAGAGACTGCTGCCCTTTATCCTAAATTTCCAGTCTTTCATAAACAATGTCACTTATTCTCTATGTGACCTCTACTGATAAGTCCACCTTTTTAACCACTAAAGAACAGTTAGACAGCACCGCAACCGCAAATGTTATCACTCAAGAACAGTGTTTAGAATATTCGGAATGGTAGACAAAAACATAACAGAAAAATGTAATTCTACTTGATCAACTATATATATATACTGTATATGTAAATCTATAGGTATATATACTGTATATGTAAATCTATAGGTATATATACTGTATATGTAAATCTATATGTATATATACTGTATATGTAAATCTATAGGTATATATACTGTATATGTAAATCTATAGGTATATATATACTGTATATGTAAATCTATAGGTATATATACTGTATATGTAAATCTATATGTATATATACTGTATATGTAAATCTATAGGTATATATACTGTATATGTAAATCTATATAGGTATATATACTGTATATGTAAATCTATAGGTGTATATATACTGTATATGTAAATCTATAGGTATATATACTGTATATGTAAATATATATATATATACTGTATATGTAAATCTATATGTATATATACTGTATATGTAAATCTATAGGTATATATACTGTATATGTAAATCTATAGGTATATATACTGTATATGTAAATCAATATGTATATATATACTGTATATGTAAATCTATATGTATATATACTGTATATGTAAATCTATAGGTATATATACTGTATATGTAAATCTATATATGTATATATACTGTATATGTAAATCTATATGTATATATACTGTATATGTAAATCTATAGGTATATATACTGTATATGTAAATCAATAGGTATATATACTGTATATGTAAATCTATAGGTATATATACTGTATATGTAAATCTATAGGTATATATACTGTATATGTAAATCAATATGTATATATACTGTATATGTAAATCTATATGTAGAAGAGAGAGCTCACTAAATGATCATGTAATAAGTTCTGCACAGAAACATATCAATATACTTAAAAACAAAACAAAAATAAAATATATTTATTATTCATTTTTCATATACTGTAATCTATAGTTATTATTAAACGTCTATGGATCGGGTGCTACTTAAAGGGACATGAAACCCCAAATTTTTCTTCCATGATATAGGTAGAACATACAATTTTAAACAACTTTCTGGTTTACTTCTATTATCAAATTTGCCGCATTCTCTTGGTATCATTTGTTGAAGGAGCAGCAATGCACTACTGGTTTCTAACTGAACACATGGGTGAACCAATGACAATCAGTATATATATGCAGCCGCCAATCAGCAGCTAGAACCTAGGTTCTTTGCTGCTCTTGAGCTTTTCTAGATAAACCTTTCAGCAAAGGATAACAAGAGAAGGAAGCTAATTAAATAATAGAAGTAAATTGGAAAGTTATTTAAAATTGTATGCTCTGACTAAATGAATGTCTAGTTATGACTTTACTGTCCCTTTAAGTGAATCAAACCTTTTTCAATAAAGTTTTTTGCTATTCAAAAATGCTATTATTGAATCCACATGTATTCCTCTGAGAGTACACAGAAAGCATCAAGTGTTTTAAACTCCTAAAGTGAGTTAGGATTTATTATTTTCTTTTTCTTTCTTGGTGACAGGTAACCTAGAGGACCTTATCATTCCATATTTTGTTGCATCTCATACTAGAATTGAGAATCTGGGGACTTTTTAAGTTTTAGCATGAAATACATCCTTGATTCCACTTCTTGTTCCTAGACATAATCTTCAATTTAATTTGATGTCTGTTATTATTTTTGTCACATTTTAACGATATATAAATATCCACACATTAAAGGGACAGTCTACACCAGAATTTTTATTGTTTTAATAGATAATCCCTTTATTACCCATTCCCCAGTTTTGTATAACCAACACAGTTATAATAATATACTTTTTACCTCTGTGATTATCTTGTATCTAAGCCTCTGCAAACTGCCCCTTTATTTCAGTTCTTTTGACAGACTTGCAGTTTAGACAATCAGTGCCTGCTCCCAGATAACTTCACGTGCACGAGCACAGTGTTATCTATATGAAATACATGAACTAACACCCTCTAGTGGTGAAAAACTGTTAAAATGCATTCTGAAATAAGGTGGCCTTCAAGGTCTAAGAAATTAGCATATGAACCTCTTAGGTTAAGCTTTCAACTAAGTATACTAAGAGAACAAAGCAAAATTTGTGATAAAAGTAAATTGGAAAATTGTTTAAAATTACATGCTCTATCTGAATCATGAAATTTTTTTTCGGCCTAGACTGTCCCTTTAAGAGCAAACCAGAAAAACAGGTCTGCTCTGCTGGTATAGAACAGTGTATTGAATTACTGACCCTTTAATGGTATATTAAACAATATAAAATGGATACACATAATAATATTGTCAAAGCAAAGTTTAGCCTGAAAATAATATGCAGATGTATTTTTAATTATATTGCTAAAATATTGATGGAATAAATGGAAAATGTAATACCCATTAAGCAGTGGGCCCTGTCATGTTGTAACCTAGGTTTCCATAGCTGTAAAAGCATATTACTTTATCTCCTCTGCTTGTGCACATTTTCCCCATAGACATCAATGGGGAGAAAGTGTTAGAAAAAAAACCCTGAAGTGCGGAATGAAAAATCTCCGTAACGCAGCCCCGTTGATGTCTATGCAGAAAAAAAGTTACCTAACACCCTAACATAAACCCAAGTATAAACACCCCTAATCTGCCCCCCCTGACATCGCTGACACCTAAACAAAGTTATTAACCTCTAATCTGCCGCTCCCGACATCGCCACCACTAATAAAAGCTATTAACCCCTAATCCGCCGCTCCCCAACATCGCCGCCACTATAATAAAGTTATTAACCCCTAAACCTTCGGCTTCCCACATGGCTGCCACTAAATAAACCTATTACTATTCACAGCACTCTGGTGTCTTTTCCTCTCCTGCAACTCTCCTTTGGTACGTGAATAGATTCCCTGTCAATCTGCACACTAATCACTGCACTCTGGTGTCTTTTCCCCTCCTGCAACTCTCCTTTGGTAAGTGAATAGATTCCCCGTCAATCTGCACACTAATCACTGCACTCTGGTGTCTTGTCCCCTCCTGCAACTCTCCTTTGGTAAGTGAATAGATTCCCCGTCAATCTGCACACTATTCACTGCACTCTGGTGTCTTTTCCTCTCCTGCAACTCTCTTTTGTTATGTGTATATGTATATAGAGCAAATGATTTTTGGTTGTTAATTTAGTCCTACATTTGTTGTACTGTTATCTAATGTCTTACTTCTAATGTTTTGTTAATTGCCATGTGATGCTCAAGCCTTATCAATACTTGCTATTATTCTAAAATGTATAGCTGTCTTATGCCATAGCTTTAACCTCCTTTAGATTTTATTGTCTGTTTACTTAACATCTCACCCTGACCAGACCATAAACTAACTTTCCAATACTGTATCTTATGTGTTTAACTGGTTCCCACTTTTCTAAAAATGCTCAATATATTCATGTTCCTTTTTGCTGCCTCTTGTCTCCATAACAAACTACATTATTCAATTACTCCTCCCTCTCCACCTGCACTGTTCATTAGCCCATCTCTCTTAAACTCACCTTACTTTTGTACTCATGAACTTTTCCTGTTCCTAAACACTCTCTCTCCCCCTGCACCTCGTCTCAAAAGCAGTCTCATTACTGCAAATCTGTATCTCATCTCATGTCACTCTCCCTCTTGCTTTTACTTACTGCTGGTGACATATGCCCTTATCCTGGTCCCCAACAACTGCCTAGCCGTGCACATCCATGTGTACCATCCCATAGACTCAGAAAACAAAACTCTGCAAACCTTTACTCACATTCCTCTTGCATCAAAAGCCACTACCCCTTTCACTTGCGCACTCTGGAACTCTTGCTCTGTTTGCAACAAGCTCACTTCTATACATGACCTCTTTATCTCCCGCTCCCTCAACCTTCTGGCCCAAACAGAAACCTGGCTCTCTCCCCTAGACACAGCATCCACTGCTGCTCTGTCACATGGGGTCTCCAAGTCAGCCACATTCCTAGGTCTGGTAATAGACAAGGATTTGCTGTATGTATATCTTTTCCCTCACATTTTCCTCATTCGAAACCCACATGATTCGCTTACTCTCTCATCTCTCTATATGTGTTGCAGTCATATACTGACCCCCTGGCTCCTCAACTCAATTTCTAGATCACTTGACTGCCTGGCTACCTTAAATGTCCTTTCCTCAGACACCCCTGCCCTCATTCTTTGTGACTTCAACATCCCTCTTGACAATCCCACTGCCTCCTCTGCAAAACAACTTCTGCAACTCACTTCCTCTTTCGGTCTTTCACAATGGACTGATTCTCCCACTCACAAAGACGGTCACTCTCTTGACCTGATCTTTAGCTATCAATGCACTCTCTTAAACTTCACAAACTCCCCCTTTCCTCTTTCTGACCACCACCTCCTTACTTGCAACATATCATCCCTCCCTACAACTCTCCCTCCTTCTACTACTCACACCAAACTTCACAGAAGCATTATGTCACTAGATCAGCAACAGCTTGCTAATTCCCTTGACCATCTCCTCCTTTTCCTGCCCTGAACAATCTATCTGCCACTATAATTCCACCCTTACATCTGTCTTTGACAATCTCGCCCCTCTTACCATAGCTCGGAAATCACACACTTATCCTCAGCCCTGGCACACTCCTCTGTAATGGTACCTACGCAGATGTTCCCGTACTGCTGAGCGGCACTGGAGAAAATCTTGGAGTTCAGCTGATTTTCTTCATTACAAATTCATCTTGAAATCCTACTATTCTGCCCTTAATCTCCATAAGCAACACTACTTCTCTACTCTTATCTCTAATCTTTCTTCAAACCCAAAACATCTGTTCTCCACTTTCAATACTCTCCTTAACCCTCCCCCACATCCTAATACAACTTCTCTGTCAGCTCAAGACTTTGCCAGCCACTTCAATAACAAAATCGACTCCATCAAAAATTAAATCAGCTCTCAACATAATTCTATTCTCTCACCCCCTCAAATGCTCTCAATCAACCACAACCCACATAATCTTAAACTTAGCTCATTCTCCCCTGTTAGTGAGGAAGAAGTTTCAGCACTTACAGTGAGTGCAGAATTATTAGGCAAATTAGTATTTTGACCACATCATCCTCTTTATGCATGTTGTCTTACTCCAAGCTGTATAGGCTCGAAAGCCTACTACCAATTAAGCATATTAGGTGATGTGCATCTCTGTAATGAGAAGGGGTGTGGTCTAATGACATCAACACCCTATATCAGGTGTGCATAATTATTAGGCAACTTCCTTTCCTTTGGCAAAATGGGTCAAAAGAAAGACTTGACAGGCTCAGAAAAGTCAAAAATAGTGAGATATCTTGCAGAGGGATGCAGCACTCTTAAAATTGCAAAGCTTCTGAAGCGTGATCATCTAATAATCAAGCGTTTCATTCAAAATAGTCAACAGGGTCGCAAGAAGCGTGTGGAAAAACCAAGGCGCAAAATAACTGCCCATGAACTGAGAAAAGTCAAGCGTGCAGCTGCCAAGATGCCACTTGCCACCAGTTTGGCCATATTTCAGAGCTGCAACATCACTGGAGTGCCCAAAAGCACAAGGTGTGCAATACTCAGAGACATGGCCAAGGTAAGAAAGGCTGAAAGACGACCACCACTGAACAAGGCACACAAGCTGAAACGTCAAGACTGGGCCAAGAAATATCTCAAGACTGATTTTTCTAAGGTTTTATGGACTGATGAAATGAGAGTGAGTCTTGATGGGCCAGATGGATGGGCCCGTGACTGGATTGGTAAAGGGCAGAGAGCTCCAGTCCGACTCAGACGCCAGCAAGGTGGAGGTGGAGTACTGGTTTGGGCTGGTATCATCAAAGATGAGCTTGTGGGGCCTTTTCGGGTTGAGGATGGAGTCAAGCTCAACTCCCAGTCCTACTGCCAGTTTCTGGAAGACACCTTCTTCAAGCAGTGGTACAGGAAGAAGTCTGCATCCTTCAAGAAAAACATGATTTTCATGCAGGACAATGCTCCATCACACGCGTCCAAGTACTCCACAGCGTGGCTGGCAAGAAAGGGTATAAAAGAAGAAAATCTAATGACATGGCCTCCTTGTTCACCTGATCTGAACCCCATTGAGAACCTGTGGTCCATCATCAAATGTGCGATTTACAAGGAGGGAAAACAGTACACCTCTCTGAACAGTGTCTGGGAGGCTGTGGTTGCTGCTGCACGCAATGTTGATGGTGAACAGATCAAAACACTGACAGAATCCATGGATGGCAGGCTTTTGAGTGTCCTTGCAAAGAAAGGTGGCTATATTGGTCACTGATTTGTTTTTCTTTTGTTTTTGAATGTCAGAAATGTATATTTGTGAATGTTGAGATGTTATATTGGTTTCACTGGTAAAAATAAATAATTGAAATGGGTATATATTTGTTTTTTGTTAAGTTGCCTAATAATTATGCACAGTAATAGTCACCTGCACACACAGATATCCCCCTAAAATAGCTATAACTAAAAACAAACTAAAAACTACTTCCAAAACTATTCAGCTTTGATATTAATGAGTTTTTTGGGTTCATTGAGAACATGGTTGTTGTTCAATAATAGAATTAATCCTCAAAAATACAACTTGCCTAATAATTCTGCACTCCCTGTATACTGCGCTCTCACCTCACTACCTGTCCCCTTGACTCTGTCCCCTCACAGCTACTCCCCTCCCTTCCTGCTACCCTTACCCCTACACTAACAAACATTTTCAACCTCTCCCTCAGCACCAGTATATTTCCCTCATCGCTGAAACATGCACTGGTCACACCTATCCTCAAAAAACATTCCCTTGATCCTACCTCCCCATCCAACTTCCTCCCTCTTGCCTCAAAGCTTCTCAAAAAACTAGTATATGCATGCCTATCCCATTTCCTTTCATTAAACTCCCTTCTTGACCCACTGCAATCTGGATTTCATCTCCAACACTCCACAGAGACAGCAATTGTTAAGGTTACCAACGACCTACTTACAGCAAAATCAAAAGGCCACTTCTCTCTGCTTATCCTCCTTGATCTGTCCACAGGCTTTGACACTATTGACCACCCTATTTTGCTCCAAACCCTCCAATCCTTCGGCATCTGTGACACAGCCCTCTCGTGGCTCCCTTGCTACCTGTCAAACTGTAACTTTAGTGTAGCCTTCTCTGGGGCCTCCTCTGCCCCGTCACCACTTTCTGTCGGAGTACAGCAAGGCTCTGTCCTCGGTCCCCTTCTCTTCTCAATCTACACGTCACCACTAGGTTCCCAAATAAAGTCTCATGGTTTCCAATATCATTTGTATGCCGACGATACCCAAATCTACTTCTCTGCACCAGACCTATCTCCTTCCTTGCTAATCCGTGTCACTAACTATCTTTCTCACATCTCTTCCTGGATGTCCTCTCACTACCTCAAGCTAAATCTCTCCAAAACTGAGCTCCTCATTTACCCCCCTTCTTCCAAAATCTCCACCCCCAATCTCTCTATAACTGTCAACAACTCCATCATTAACCCTACCCCGCATGCCCGATGTCTCGGGGTCACATTTGACTCAGATCTTTCTTTCACTCCTCACATTCAGTCCTTGGCTAAAGCCTGCCACTTCCACCTTACAAACATCTCTAAAATAAGACACTTCCTTACACAAGACACAACTAAGATTTTAATCCACTCTCTCATTCTTTCCCGTCTCAATTACTGCAACTCTGTATTCTCTGGTCTCCCCACCTGCTGCCTAGCTCCTTTACAATCCATAATGAATGCCTCTGCCAGGCTCATCTTCCTTACACGTCGCTCTTCATCTGCTGCACCACCTCTCTGCCAATCCCTTCACTGGCTTCCTCTTGCCTCTAGGATCAAACACAAAATTCTCACTCTGACATACAAAGCCCTCAGCTGCACTGCTCCTCCATATATCTCAGACCTTGTCTCCAGATACTCTCCCTCCCATCCCATTCGCTCTGCTCACGACCTCCTACTCTCCTCCTCTCTTGTTACCTCATCACACTCCTGTTTACAGGACTTCTCCAGGCTGGCTCCCATCTTATGGAACCTCTGCCTTGCTCCATAAGACTCTCCCCTAGTTTTGAAAGCTTCAAGCGTTCCCTAAAGACTCTACTGTTCAGGGATGCATACAACCTACGCTAACCTTGCTTTATACCAGTTCCTCTCCTCCATTGCTATCCCCTGAACCCCTTTGGCATGTAAGCGCCTAAGAGTCCAGCTGTTTGTAGATCACCTTCTTAAGAGCTGACTACAACAGTGCAACTCTTGCCAGGGCCCTCTACCCATTTGATCCCTGTAATTGTTTTGTTGTACTCCGCTTTGTTTATAGCACTGCGGAATCTGTTGGCGCTCTACAAATAACCGATAATAATAATAATAATAACCCCTAAACCTCTGGCCTCCCACATCTCCGCCACTAAATAAACCTATTAACCCCTAAACCGCCGGCCCCCCACAACGCAAAACACTAAATTAAACTATTAACCCCTAAACCTAACACCCCGCCTAACTTTAAATTAAAATTTCTATATAACTATATTAAAATAAATAAAAAATTACATGTGAAAAAAAATAAACCTAACATTAAACTTTAAATTAACCTAACCTTACTATTCTAATAAAATAAAAAATACTACCAATTAAAACAATCTAAATTACAATTTAAAAAATCCTAACACTACGAAAAAAAATTAAAAATCTAAAATTACAAAAAATAATAAACACTAAATTAAGAAAAATAAAAAACACTAAGATTACAAAAAATAATAAATGAAATGATCAAAAATAAAAACAATTACACCTAATCCAATAACCCAAAATAAAAACACCCCCTAGCCTACAATAAACTACCAATAGCCCTTAAAAGGGCCTTTTGTAGGGCATTGCCCTAAGAAAAACAGCTCTTTTACCCCTTCAGAAGCCAATAGGATGAGAGTTACTAAAATCCTATTGGCTGATTTGAACAGCCAATAGGATTTCAGTAGCTCTCATCCTATGGGCTGTTTTGAACAGCCAATATGATTTTAGAAGCTCTTATTCTATTGTCTGATTTGAATTTGAAGAATCAAATCAGCCAATAGGAATGCAAGGTACGTTATTTTGAAACGGCTACCTTGCATTGAAGCTTCAGTGTACAGCGGGGACCGTATGAAGAGGATGCTCCGTGTTGGATGTCTTTGCTGCTCCACTCCGCCGGGATGAAGATAGAAGACACCCCCGCGATGAATGAATATGTCACCACCTGGATGAAGACTTCTCGCCACCTGGATGTCCAGACTTCAGCAACCATGAGTAGATATTCTAGGGTTAGTGTTAGGCATTTTTTTTTTTTTTAGATTAGGGTTTGGGCTTTTGAAAAAGAGCTAAATTCCCTTTTAAGGGCAATGAAAAAGAGCTGAATGCCCTTTTAAGGGCAATGCCCATACAAATGCCCCTTTAGGGCAATGGGTAGCTTAGTTATTTTTTAGAGTTAGGTTTTTTTATTTTGGGGGGTTGGTTGGGTGGTGGGTTTTACTGTTGGGGGGACTTTGTATTTTTTTTTCAGGTAAAAGAGTGTTTAACTTAGGGCGATACCCTACAAAAGGCCCTTTTAAGGGCTATTGGAAGTTTATTGTAGGTTACGGGGTGTTTTTATTTGGGGGGCTTTTTTATTTTTATAGGGTTATTAGATTAGGTGTAATTCTTTTTATTTTGATAATTTTGTTCATTTTTCTTAATTTAGTGTTTATTATTTTTTGTAATTTTAGATTTTTAATTTTTTTTGTAGTGTTAGGATTTTTTAAATTTGTAATTTAGATTTTTTTAATTGATAGTTTTTTAATTTAATTAGAATAGTAATGTTAGTTTAATTTATAGTTTTATATTAGGTTTATTTTTATTTCACAGTTAAGTTTTTATTTATTTAAAGGTAGTTATATTGTAATTTTAATTTAAAGTTAGGGGGGTTAGGTTTAGGGGTTAATAGTTTAATTTAGTGTTTTGCGAGCTCGGGGGGCCGGCGGTTTAGGGGTTAATAGGTTTATTTAGTGGTGGAGATGTGGGAGGCCAGAGGTTTAGGGGTTAATAACTTTATTATAGTGTTGGCGATGTCGGAGAGCGGTGGAATAGTGGTTAATAACTTTATTATAGTGGCGGTGATGTCGGGGAGCGGCGGAATAGGGGTTAATAGCTTTATTATAGTGTTGGCGATGTCGGGAGCGGCAGATTAGGGGTTAATACATTTATTTACTAGTCGCTATGTGGGTGGGTGGCAGATTAGGGGTTAATAAGTTTACTATAGTGTTTGAGATGCAGGGGGGTGACGATTTATGGGTTAATAGGTCGTTTATGGGTGTTAGTGTACTTTGTAACGTTTTAGTTCTGAGTTTTGTGAAACATTTTTGTTACACAAACTCCATAATTACTGACCTCAGATGGCGGTATGGATCTTGTCGGTATAGGCTGTAACGCAAGCTTTTTAGCCTCACCGCATAACCTGTAATACCGGCACTATGAAAATTCCACACTCAAACGTCATTTTTTTGAGTGCGGAATAGACGTTGCATTACAGGCTAAAATGCTTGCAGTATAGCTATACCGACATGACTCGCAATAGTTGCGTTACTGCTTTTATGCTGAAATTGCCATTTTTTTTCAACGTTAAAAGCCGTAGTGCAAAACTCGTAATCTAGGTGATTGTTTGATGTCCGTTTAGGAACTGTATAACTCTCACCTGAGATATTGTGTAGAGCTATGTTACTCTATAAAAAAATATTTGTCAAGTATTGGGTATTTATTATGTCATAAAAAACCCAAAGAAAAACAACTAAATGTGTGCAATAAAACAAATTAACAGTACAGTGCACCTCCCAGTCAACACAAGGTATCCTTTCTGGTGACTGAAAATCTGACTGTATAAGTCTTTGCCGTCTGTAAATATCTACTGTAAAATAATCAGATTTTAATCAAGAGAGATTGCTTGTTCAGAGCAGACTCACTGTAAATAATAGAATTATTGAAAATTGTACCTATAAATACATTTTTGCAATAAAATTGGTTAATTAGTCATCTTTTTTTCTTTGCTAAAGAACCTTTAAGGGAACTAGCTAAGGGTAATGATGTGCTACACTTGTTTTATAAGCAGCACAGTGTTAGGGCCTGTAATTTATTTTTTAATGTACTTAAGGGTCAAATCGCCATGACTTCATTCCCACCTTACCCAATAAAGACACAGACACATATTTGGAGGTATAAGACCGTGAAGTAAGGTCGCGTTTATTAAACCAAACCAGGCAAACTATAAACTTATTAACTTGAGAAGCTTAAGGCTTATCTACGGGTGGCGGCATCTGAGGCTAAACTATATTCTAAGCCTAACCATAATTTAGTATATATATATATATATACAACCAGCGTAGTGAGGTCACTGGCCCGGATTGGTTGTTGCAATGCTCCTGCCGAGCATTGCCCTTCAGAGGCTAACATCATCCACAAGGGGTTTCTAAGTCAGCAGGCCCGCGGGGAGAGGCGTTACAAGCTGCGACTTGCAACATCATGCCCCTCCCATTAGCTCGACCACACCCTCGCGGAAACCATAAAAATTATTCGGCCGGGACCCCGCCACGCCAGCCGATAATTTCTACTCTTATGCTAGCAAATTGCTCCATACCCTTAAGGGTCATCATTTAGACGTAAGACGCACAACAAACGCCCATGATGTGAAGCCAAAAATTAACACTTTGGACTTAAGCTCAGCTAGCCTGAGTAGGCATGCCCCTGCCAAAGTCCTAACAAAACCACCCTAATGGCAGCTGTTCCCTCAGTGCCGCCCCCCTTTCCTGCAACAAAATATCAAACATGTTAACAACAAGGGAGGGATGAGCGGGGAAAAAACCTTTCTCCAGTAGTTGCAGACAAGAAAGAGGAAGTGTTCCAGCATCCATGCACTTTTATAACAGGTAAGAGTCCCCACCCCACATATTGCAACAATTGTTGCAAACTCACACACTGCACAGCTTTACATTTCAGTCAGGCAGCATAACCCTTAAGACGTTACATGCACAAATATGCCTTCCACTATTATAAGGGTCAAATCGCCATGACTTCATTCCCACCTTACCCAATAAAGACACAGACACATATTTGGAGGTATAAGACCGTGAAGCAAGGTCGCGTTTATTAAACCAAACCAGGCAAACTCTAAACTTATTAACTTGAGAAGCTTAAAGGGACAGTATACACTCATTTTCATATAACTGCATGTAATAGACACTACTATAAAGAATAATATGCACAGATACTGATATAAAAATCCAGTATAAAACTGTTTAAAAACTTACTTAGAAGCTGTCAGTTTGGCTCTGTTGAAAAGGTAGCTGGAAAGCCCACTGCAAGTGACAAATAAGACACTCCCCCCCCCCCCTTCTTTTGCATATGAAAAGACCCTTTACACAAACAGGAGCAAGCTGGAGTAGGTAGTCGAGCGTATTCACATAAAACTTTGGGGCTTGGTTAGGAGTCTGAAAATCAGAGCAATGTTATTTAAAAATAAGCAAAACTATACATTAATTAAAAAAAAAAACTTTATGGGCTATATAAATAGATTATCTACAAAACATTTATGCAAAGAAAAAATGAGTGTATAATGTCCCTTTAAGGCTTATCTACGGGTGGCAGCATCTGAGGCTAAACTATATTCTAAGCCTAACCATAATTTAGTAAATATATATATATATATATATATATATATACAACCAGCGTAGTGAGGTCACCGGGCCGGATTGGTTGTTGCAATGCTCCTGCCGAGCATTGCCCTTCAGAGGCTGGCATCATCCACAAGGGGTTTCTAGGTCAGCAGGCCCGCGGAGAGAGGCGTTACAAGCTGCGACTTGCAACATCATGCCCCTCCCATTAGCTCGACCACACCCTTGCGGAAACCATAAAAATTATTCGGCCGGCACCCCACCACAAGAGATACCACACCTGCCTCCCATAATGGAGCTCTTGCCGCCACACCTAGGGATAGCTAACTGACATGCCGCCTCAACGCGCCAGCTAGATTAGCCAAAAATAGTTCTAACCCTTCCTCTGTTAAATGAATCCCGTCCGGCCTGTACGGCCGCTTGCAGTCCCCCAAGATGTTATCGTGCCTGATTACAAAACCACCTCCCTCCACGATCAACCTCCCCACATCTCTGTTCAACTTCTTCCGAATACGGTAGGCTGAACGGTGCACTCTCACATGCCGCCACTGCAAGCGCGCAATCACATTTGACCAAGCCACTCGCACTCCTGGGAAACGCACTTTCAACCAACGGACATCTGATTGAATGATGTTCACCAACTCCAGCACAGGCAAACTCCCCACATCATTTCCACCCAGATGCAGCACTATCAATGAAGGCCGCCCCCAACGAAGGAAGGCCTCTTCCAGGCGACCCGGCAAATCACTCCACAACATTCCCCTTTTTCCCAGCCATATAATTGAAACTGCATCTGGACGAAATCCCAGCTGCTGGCCGCCCGGGCGCTTCAAAGCGTGAATGGCCGCCCAGCGAACGTACGAGTGGCCGACTATCCACGCTCTACACGGAGGGGCTCTTACACCTAAAATCAACAAAAAATTCCCATTACTAAGTCCCTGTCCACTTGTTCAAACCCCCCCTTTCCCAACTATCTACACTTTACTCTGAAGGGGTCTAATGTATGTCCTATACTGTTTGGAACTCCACCTTCCCAATTTCTTAATTTCTCGCTCTGACGCCCCAGCCGCAGCTGCGCTAGTGGCCGCTCCAATGCGAAAGGAGTGGGGAGCGATGAGCCCAGGGTCTAAGCCGACCCTCTTAGCTGCTTCCTCCAACACCCTCCGAAACTGGAATCTGAACAAGTTAGACCCATCCGAATGAATAAAAAAATGCCTTGAACTCCCTGGCCTTTTAACCGAAAACTCAGAAGCGAGCCGGACGGGGCAACACCCCACAGAGTCCTGCTGCTGTATGGATAACCATACACCTTTCCTTTCTTGATCCGTCTTAGATCTGGGGATAAATAACAATAGCGCTTGCATGTCAAACCTGACATGCTGCGCTTGGATACCACAACCTACCACCGACCTGGTTGGACTAACTATCTCACCTACTCTCAAGGCCCCAAAGAAAGCAACCGCAAACGCCGCCCTAAACAAAGCAACCTCATACTCGTCTGCGCACACTTCTGGCAGCGCTGCCAATAACGCCCCCAGCCGCTGAATTGTAATGGGCTCTCACCGATCTGCCGACTTAGCCTCTATCCTACCCCAACCTTTCATTACCTGCCTAACCAGGAACGCATTTGTCCCATCCTGGATCCCCCTCCATTTAGCAAAGAAGGATAAGGCAGCTAGCCTTCCTTGCATGGATCCTTTCCTACAGCCACTTTCCTTCAAACACACCATCCACTCAAGCAACAAAGCTGGTGATCCGGAGTCCACCGGAACGCCCTTACCCTTGAGGAAGACTTCCCATTCGGCCCAGTACTTGCCGTAGGCCTTCCAGGTAGCAGGTGCCAGCGACGCCTGAACCATTGAAGTCAACACGTCCCCCCTTCCGCCACCTGCCAAAGAAAGGAAGGACAAGGAGTACCAACCTTTGCTGCCCTTGGTGCCAACTTTCTGAATGCCTCCCATTGGCCTCGCGACAACGCGTCTGCCAATACATTATCGACCCCAGGCACATGCCGCGCCGTAAAGTCAATGTTGTGCTGCAAGCACCGCAGCACCACCCAACGAAGGTAACGCACCACAATAGGGGAAGAGGCTGAAAGATTGTTGATAGCAAACACGACGCTCAGATTATCGCACCAGAATATTACATTCTGGTTTGCTAATTGCCGCCCCCATAACTCAATGGCTACGACAATAGGGAACAACTCCAGGAGTGTAAGGTTCCTGGTCCATCCCCTCTCCATCCAGGCCACAGGCCACTCCCCGGCATTCCAGGCGCCGTTGAAGTAAGCCCCATAACCCTTTGCTCCTGCCGCATCCGTGAACAGATGCAGAGCCTGGCTAGATGTCCTTACTTGCCTCCATAACAAGACCCCATTGAAATCCTCCAGGAACAACTCCCAGATTCTCAAGTCCTCCTTCATATCTGGAGGATATGAGGGCCCTCCAACCTCCTGTTGAATACTCTGCCCATCGGGATAACTTTGCACGCGAAATTGAGCAAACCCAGTAAAGACTGCAACTCCTTTATCGAGAGCCGGTCAGCCGCCGCGGCCGAAGAAACCGCGGCCAGCATTCGAACCACCTTATCTTTTGGCAACCTGCACTGCCTTTCTAAAGTATCGATCTCGATACCCAGAAACGTCAGGCAAGTGCATGGCCCCTGGGTCTTGTCCTCCGCCAATGGGACCCCAAAATGCGCAAATAGGGCTCTCATCACCGACATGAGCCGCTCGCACTCGAGCGACCCAGCTCTGCTGATTAGCAGAAAATCGTCCAAGTAATGGGCTATAAGCCCACCCCGCATTTCTGAAAACACCGCCCAGTGCAAGAATGTGCTGAACATCTCGAAAAAGGCGCATGAGACCGAGCAACCCATTGGGAGACAACGATCTACATAGTAAGCACCCTCGAACCAGCACCCCATCAACCGAAAGGATGCCGGATGAATAGGCAACAAGCGGAAGGCCGACTCAATGTCGAGCTTTGCCAAGAGTGCCCCCACACCAGCCTGTTGCACCAAAACCATTGCTTGGTGAAACGACTGATAAGAAAATGAGCTAACCTCCGGGTTGATTGCGTCATTGACCGAATTACCTTTCGGGTATGATAAATGCTGAATCAACCGGAATTTCCCCGCTTCCTTCTTCGGCACAACCCCCAGTGGGAAAACCACCAAACCCTCAATGGGTGGCTCCCGAAAGGGGCCCACCATGCGACCTAAACTCAGTTCTTTACCCAGTTTATTCCTCACTACGTCAGGGTAGTCATACGCTGACTTGAGGTTCCGCTTCTGACGCGCCCCAACCACCGGACCTACCACTGGAATGAGGAAACCCTCCCGCAGTCCGGCCAAGAGGAGCGCCCCCGCCCTGCTGTCCGGGGTATGCCATGAGCCATTGCTCAAGGGCGGCCACCCTCAACGGCGTTGGTGCCCTTCGCCCCAGCAGCCCCTCTGCCAGCTCCGTGGCCCCCCATCTCTTTCCGTCTAGCACATTCGGTCCCTGGGTGACCAGCTCCGCAGTATATGCAGGAGTGTCGAAAGGAGCAGTTCGCTCCCCGGTCACACTTACCGTCGTTAAACTTCCAACACTCCCGCCCTTTTCTCTTGACTCCCCCCATCTGCCTACTCCCCCCGGCCCTTGCACCTGAAGGGGGGGAGGGGGAGCGCTCCGAACCCAAACGCTGCCATAAATGCACATCCGTGGTGCCAAAGGTCAGCAAGGGGTTCCCCACCATCTTACGCCTATAATCCGCGTCATAAGACCGCCACACCCCTTCCTTATACGTCTTATGGACAAACTCAATAGTTTCCATATATTTTAACATGTCAACCCGCAGCTCAGGCTTCGCCTCCACCAGGCAGGAAGCCAAAACCCTAATACACGTGCGCCACTCGTCCATTGTCTCCGGTCTCTTGACCTTTTTTGGACCTGAGCCGTCCTCGCTCCCCTCCTTGGCCTTATGGGCCTCCAGCGACAGATCGAAAATGTGTACATATTTGCCATCTCTAATTTTTTTGATCGTCTTAGCTTTAAGGTGAGAATGCAATGAGTGCACATTACAGGGGTAAGCATCCCCTTGCAGCGCCACTTTCCTGTCTGCCACCGCCAAGCTCACAGCCCCTGACCCTACCTGCTGACCAACACACACTGAGTCCACCATCTGCGCTCCCCCACCCGGAGCTAGCCTCGATTCCTGTCTCTGTTGCCCAGCTACCAACCTACGAAGATACTTCAATACCCGTTTTTGAGGTTTAGACACTGGCCCTAAGGAGTCGTCGCTCTCAGAGCCAGTGTCACTAGATGACCCACCCGCACCCTCCCCCAGCACCCCACACAATGCAATCTCACCTGCTCCTGCCGCCGCCGGGGGAAGAGCCTCCTGGCTTGGTCCGGTCCTCTGAGTCACCTCCTGCCTAGCATCCTGGCAAACTGCCACCACAGCATTCCCGCTCACCTGCAGAAACAAAACAGAATCGGGAGCACCAGGGATCAAGGAACGGGCAACACCCCCTCCCACTACAGAACTACCCTGCTGACCACCCACCGGGACCCCGACTCCCAACTGCCCCACTCCACCAGCCCCTGCAATTCCAACCACTGACCCATGTCCACCCGCCCTCCCTCTACCCACAACTCCAACATGACCAGGATCCAACCCCCCAGCACTGACCGGAACTGTATGCTGCTGCCCCCCCACCCCAGAAGAACCCGCGTGCGCCCCTTGGGCCAAAATCGAGGCCAGCCTGAAAATTTCCCCCATCACATCCTGTTGTCCTCTCCCTAGAGGCTCATGCCCAACTTGCAGCCCGCCAACCACCTGGCTACTGCCCTCAGCAGGGCCAAACTCCGGTCCACCACTTCCACTCAAACCCGGCATTGCCATAGCTGCCCGGCCCTCCCCGCCCCAGTGCCCCGCACCAACAGGTCCCCTAGTACCAAAAACCCCAAGGCCCATGGAAGTCCCAGCCTGCGGCTCGGGCCCGCTACTGCCAGCACCCATATGCCTACCATGCACCCCCACAAGTGTCTCCAACTGCCAAGTGCCTGACCCTTCATGCCCGCTCACCGCCGCAGCCTCTCCGGTGCTGCCCCTCCCGGATCCCCAGGCTCCCGACTCACCTCCCGCACCTCCATCCGTCGCCCGCACTCCGCCCAAAACCGGAAATGACATCACACGTGCTACGCCCGGAAGTGACGTCACTAGCGCGACTACCGGAAGTGACGTCACTTGCGCCTACCACCGACCGAAGGCCTCCACCGAGGGAAGAAGCCCTGCCCGCCGCTCCAGCCTGGACCACGCCGCCGACCGCCGGAACCCCCGCCGGACCGCCGTAGACGATTCCGCACTGCTCCACACCCGCCGTGACGACCGGACCCGCTCCCGCCGAAAGGGCCTGGATTAAGGCCACGACCGCCGCCCGTGCCGCCTCCGGGACAGGTAAGTTAGGTAAGTACCCATCCCAAGGAGGGGCCGCAGACCCACCGGGGCCACCACTGACAGAGGGGGCACCCTGCAGGCCGCGATCCCCGCCGCCTAAAGCCACCGGGGTAGGGGGGGAACCCACTGGACCACCATGCACGACCACGCGGTGTAGGCCCGAAGGCCCCCCCGCTCAAAGTTAGGCCCTCCCACTCACCCTGCATAACTAGGCCCTCACGTTCCCGGGCGACTAGCGTCCCTGCAGGCCCAAAAACTGGCCCGCTTAATTGCCCATGGCCCTGCGCCACACGCCCCCGATCCGGGCCTACCCACCCCGATTCCGCTAGAGGCCCCAAACTAGGCCCCCCGCCCGACGCAAGCTGCCCGGCCCTAAACACCTCCGGGAGGCCGATCGAGCCAACCGGAGACCCTTCCACCCCCCATCGCCTCCGCCACCCCCTGAAACCAACCCCGAATCCTCCAAATCCTCCCCCTGGGACCCAGGGAAAAGGGAAGGGGAGGAAGACACTCCCGAGGGCTCCCCAGAATCCCGGGAAGGGGTGAGGCCCACCCCTTGAGAAGGGCTAGGGCTTGCTACCTCACTAACTAAACTGCCACCTCTCCCCCTCACAGATACTCGCCGTGTCACTGGCGAAGACTCCCTCATCCGCTTTGGAGGAACCGACTGACGCCTGGGCCGCACCATCTTGCAAGCAAAAACAGAAAAAACCTTTCTCCAGCAGTTGCAGACAAGAAAGAGGAAGTGTTCCAGCATCCATGCACTTTTATAACAGGTAAGAGTCCCCACCCCACATATTGCAACAATTGTTGCAAACTCACACACTGCACTGCTTTACATTTCAGTCAGGCAGCATAACCCTTAAGACGTTACATGCACAAATATGCCTTCCACTACCAGTATGCAGCACCTCTGATACATTTATTCAGTGATAGCTACATGACTCTTATTGATTCAGGGCTCGGCAAACCCAGGAGCTTGGGAGCCATGGCTCCTAGAATTTTTCCCCTGGCTCCTAACTTTTTGGGTTATTCTCCATATATCTATATACAAATCCCACTGTCTGGCTCCTAAATATTGTTACTGGCTCCTAATTTTTAAGCAGATTTGTCAAACACTTTAAAGTTTTATGAAAAATCATATTTATGTAATATTTATATTGAATAAAATGTTTAAAGGAACACAAAATCCACATTTTTTCTTTCATGATTCAGGTAGAGCATGCAATTTTAAGCAACTTCCTAACTGACTCCTATTATCAATTTTTCTTTGTTCTCTTGCTATCTTTATTTAAAAAGCAGTAATGTGATGCATAGGAGCTGGCCCATTTTTGGTTGAGAACCTGGGTTATGGTTGCTTATTGGTGGGTAGATATAAGCCTCCAATAAGCAAGCACTATCCATGGTGCTGAACCTAATATGGGCTGGCTGCTAAGATTTACATTCCTGCTTTTAAAATAAAGATAGCAAGAGAACAAAGAAAAATTGATAATAGGAGTAAATTAGAAAGTTATTAAAATGTCATGCTCTATTTGAATAATGAAACTAACTATGTATTTACTGTAAATATTTCACATTCAAATGTTCTTCACATAGGGTAATATGCAATATGGTAATAAGTATTTCTAAATAGATATTCCTATATATATCTTTATATATCTATACTTATATATAAGTATTTATCTATCTATCTATCTATCTATCTATCTATCTATCTATCTATCTATATATATATATATATAGATAGATATATAGGCTGTCCTGGGATGGTTCTGAATCACTGCACTAACCCTAGCTAAGTTTATAAGTTGTGTGAACAGCAATGCTTTGGTGTAAAGGGAGTCTGCGGAAAAGCAGACTTGAAGTAAAAAAGGTGCGTCATTGTGAACCTCGGGCGCTATCCGATATAGGTCGTAGTTTTTGGCGCAAGCGAGAGAACCTGCGCCACCCGTAATTTCACCTCGCAACTCGACCTATCCAATATACTGCGCCGTCAGATGCTAAACTGGCGTAAGTAGCAAAAACCGGCGATCAACTAAAATGTGCGCAAATACACATTTTAGTCGTTGCAAGTACTTACGCCAGTATTTTTGTTCACGTAAAGTCTCAATAAAGTGAAGTTTTATGCAAATTAGGCTACGAATCGTAAAAAAACAATGGCCAGTTCTAAAAGATGCGACACGTAATTACGCCATTCAAAATTCATACATAAACCCATGCGCAGCGGCCATTTTCTTTAGTGTGTTTGGTTGGTTCTTGGAGCTACAGCACACTACAGTGAGTAGAGATTAGTGGTAAGAGCAGTGAGAGAGGAGCATTTCATTCAGTTAGTTAGGTCAGATTTTTGTACATTTACTAACACTTTTTTTTACATATTGCACACATTTTGCATACACACATATACAAAATACACAACCCTTTTTTTTTCTAACACCTCACACATTTTATTTATCTTTTACAGTGTGATAGGCTGAGTGTTTGGTTGTGATTGTGTGTGATTGAAGTGGGAGTGAGTGTGAGTGTGTGAGTGTGTGTAGTTTGAGGATGGCAGGGAGAGCTCGGGCGGGGGGAGGAGGGAAGGGGAGTTGCAGGGAGAGGATTATGGACAGGAGGAGCAGCAGGGTCCCTGTCAGGGAGTGAGTGGAGTGGGGAGAGGGAGAGCTAGAAGGGAGGATGGGAGTGGGGCTGCCCCAAGGCCAGGCACACTCAGAAGAGGGATAGAGGGTGCACATGTGGATAGAAGGGGGGAGGAGGGAGAGGATAGGGAGGAACCCACACCAGGGACATCCCAGGGAGGGAGCCAGGCAGCCCAGGACGAGGAGCGCATGAGGTGCCCCAACTTCTCTTTTGCCGAAAACCTTTCGCTAGTCCAGGCCGTCATGGAGAACCACACTGCCCTCTTTGGCCAAGAGAAGGGCAAAGGAGTCGCCCGAAGGCATAAAGATGCATGGCTGAGGGTCGAGGAGGCAGTCAACAGCGTGGCCCAGCAGAGGAGGAATGTGGATGGGCTCAAGAAAAGGTGGAATGACTGCAAGAGGCGGGTCAAGGAGAAAATGGGCCAAGAAGCCATGCACCAGAGGGGAACAGGCGGTGGTCCTCCCCAGGAGGCGGAATATAATGAGTGGCAGGTCCCTGAGCGTCACAGCAGTCCGTGGACTTCCAGGGGCTCGTGACTCAGGGGCTGCAACATCATGCTGGTGAGTAACATCCCACACACCAGTATTATATGTATTTGAGATATAACATCCTTTAAAGTCACACATTCATGTACACAATGAGGAGCATGGTATTTGGCCTACTAACAAAAACATCTACAATTAGATTTCACATTAAAGGGACATTAAACCAAAGCTTTTTATGTCATTATTCAGATAGAGAATACAGTTTTAAACAACATCCCAATTTACTTATATTATCTAATTTGCTTCATTATTTTGTTATTCTTTGTTTATTAAATATCAATGCACATGGGTGAGCCAATCACATGAGGCATTCATGTGCAGCCACCAATCAGCAGCTTCTGAGCCTATCTAGATATGCTTTTCAGCAAAGAATATCAAGAGAATGAAGCAAATTAGGTAATGTAAGTAAATTACAAAGTTGTTTAAAATTGCATGATCTAGCTCATTGTTTTTCAACCAGTGTGCCGTGGCACACTAGTGTGCCGTGAGAGATCCTCAGGTGTGCCGCGGCAGACTGACAACAGTGTGACATATTTTTTAAATTTTGCTTTTTTTTACTTCCAGTGCAGGGGTGTCCCTCTTTCAAATTTTTAAATATTGGGAGGTATGTGACAGGCATCATTTACAACTATGACATATTGACATTCATTCACAGACAATCATTATGATTGTTTGTGAATGAATGTCAATATGTCACGTATAATTTGTAGGAAGCATGGCATCATAGCACAATACATACAGTGTGTGTGTGTATATATATACATATATATATATATATATATATATATATATATATATATATATATATGCATGCTGTATCAGGCTACAATGTGTGATTTTTTGAAATTTTGGAATGGTGGTGTGCCACAGGATTTTTCAATGTAAAAAAGTGTGCCACGGCAAAAAAAAGGTTAAAAATCACTGCTCTAGCTGAATCATGAAAGAATAAAAATGGGTTTAATGTCCATTTAATGCTACTTAACACATTTAAATTCATGATATGAGGTGGAATAGTTAAATACTAACATGTCTCGGAGTAACACAGGCCACAAGCCACATGTAGAGTTTTCAGTAAATGGACACTATAGCCATCACAATACTTTTAGCTCAAGAAAGCACGTTATGTGCCTACATCAGGCTAAAGGAAATTGTGTGACCATAGTGTCACTTAAAGAACACATTTTCTCCATCACTGACATGTACACAGAACTATTGTATGAAACACATGCATGTATACTTTGCATATTAAAATCCCTCATATCACAAATCACAATGTGCACATGCATGTTATAGAGTTTGACATGAGAATGAGTATAGGCCCTAGCATGTATCAATGTACATTGTATGCCCACATGGATATATATATGATTGTACTAATACCTCTAATCATTTGACTCCTCCACAGAACCTCCTGTCACCAGGGTGCAAACAGGCATGGCTCCACCACAACCACCAGGCCAGAAAATCCCTCAACAGTATGCTCCCAGGCATGAGGTGGGTTGGATTGCCTCTGTTGAGGACCCATACGTCATGCCACCAAGTTTTGAAGAGGAGCCCTGGCAGGAGCCCTGGCCGGAGGACTATTCTTTTGGTTATGAGGGGCAGCCAAGGCATCCCCAAAGGGTAGATGTCTTTACCCCTTCCCAATATCAGGCCAGTCAGGACTTTTACCACCAGGACATACAAACTGGTCAGGCTGAGTGGTCACACACCAGTCGTCAATGGGACTACCAGTCCACCCAGAGAGCTCCACCATCCGCTTCCCTTAGAAGAGCACCAGCATATGAAGAGGAGCATATAGCTGTGGTAGTTCCTCCTGCAGCACCAGCTGTTATTGTTCCTCCTGCAGCACCAGCTGTCATTGTTCCTCCTGCAGCACCAGCTGTCATTGTTCCTCCTGCCGCACCAGCTGTCATTGTTCCTCTTGAAGCACCGGCTGTCATTGTTCCTCATGAAGCACCGGCTGTCATTGTTCCTCATGAAGCACCGGCTGTCATTGTTCCTCATGAAGCACCGGCTGTCATTGTTCCTCATGAAGCACCGGCTGTCATTGTTCCTCATGAAGCAACAGCTGTCATTGTTCCAGATGCAACAGCAGCTAGAGGTGAACCTGCGCCTATAATCCCTGCTGGTGAACAGCCTTTAGATCCTCTGACTTCTGCCCTGGGCGACGAATACATTGCCCTCCAGAGGAGGCTCACATCAACCTGCGAGAGAATGCAGAGAGACCAACGCAGGTTTTACAGGAGCCAACAGACTTTACTCCAGCGTTCCATTGAGCTGCAATGGGACATGGCAGCATCTTTAAGTGGTATAGTCCAGAACCAATCTCAGATGATGAGAGTTATTTCGGACATGCAGATGCAGACTGACAACAGATGGCGGGAACAAAACCAACTGTTGGGTGTGTTGGTGGAGCATTTCACACACCAGCAGGACACTGCCTCCAGCCTCTCATCTGTGGCCAGCACTCCTGCAGAATCCTCCGAATCCACACAACCCAGGAGAGGCAGGAGAGCCACTCCAGGCACCTCAGCCCCCTCATCTAAGAAGCTTAAAAAAAAAAATATATTGTTATATTTCAGCCTAAATCTTGTCCTCTGTTATTTACCATATAATTGTCATCCACATCCATGTGAGGGGTGTTTTAGTACACTAATATTGTTGAAAAATATAATAAGGCCTGTGTGGAAATGGCCCAAAAAAGGTAATATCATCATGTTTATGACATATTCATGTTCTCTAAACCACATCACATAGTTGTGTATGAAGGGTACATATAATGATATTCACTTTTAAGATGTAAATCAAGGTTTCTCACATCCAATAGAAATTGACCCATGTGCAGGGATAGGCACGAGCCAAGGCTGTGGCGGACATTTTCTAAGGTAAAGACTTTTAGTGAAGGACACCTTGCCTATCCCTGCACATGGGTATATATATCTAAATGATAATGTTTTTACAGAAGGTGTGAACATAAGGTATAAACATCCATTTTCATTCCTCAAAATGATAGTCAATAAATCATAGTGACCAAAACATGAATTGAACTAATGATATATTTTCAGTAATTAGGGTGGTTAAGGGAATGGGGGTGGGATGTAGTAGTTTCACTTTCATGCAGTGGAAATCTGCAGTATGTAATTCGATGACCAACTGCAGCAGGGGCAGCACCATCACCATGGACCTCAGCAGCAACTATAGAATCAGCATGTGTAGACGGAACAACAGGGGATTGTAGGGCTTCCAGCACCCCTTGTGCCCCATGATGCACCCTTGTGCCCCATGATGCACCCCTTGTGCCCCATGATGCACCCCTT
The DNA here is from genome assembly GCF_027579735.1 of Bombina bombina. Lineage (NCBI taxonomy): Eukaryota > Metazoa > Chordata > Amphibia > Anura > Bombinatoridae > Bombina > Bombina bombina. Next base: position 1,094,694,821 of record NC_069502.1, read on the forward strand.
GTGTCCCATGATGACCCCGTGTGCCCCATGATGACCCCTTGTGCCCCATGATGCACCCCTTGTGCCCCATGATGCACCCCTTGTGCCCCATGATGCACCCTTGTGCCCCATGATGCACCCCTTTGTGATTGGTTTGACACGCAGGAGCAGGAATAATAAATGCTTTGAAGAGGTTAACTATTTGTGATCAATCTGCTGATATGTATGTTGTTAAACATGCATTTGTTAGGCCTTCAGAGAGTTATGTTGGTTTCTAAGTCAGTGCAAGGGTTGCTGCGCCTTCAATTTGTGGCGAGATGAGAATGGAGTAGATTTTCTGACATCTGCGCGCGTAAGTCCTTACGCCGTACATTGGATACCAAACTGCGCGTGTTTTGTATGTCAGTCTATGGGCCAAAAAATGACGGGCGAAGGCAGAAATATACGCGCGTAACTTCTAAGTTACGCCGTATATAGGATACCAAACCCGCGCAAAATTTGGCGTTGCCGGCTTTTGCGGGCAACAATTTATATCGGATCGGGCCCCTCATTTGTATATCTTACCCCGAATCCTTTGCTGCATTGGAAACAATGTAATTCAGAGGTTTTCTGTGGGAAAAAGAAACCTTCTGGCCTGTCTAGATTTGTTAATGAACTACACAATAAGTTATTTTCTCTACATTTTGTGCATAGTGGAAGATTTTAAACTCACTTTTTTCCTCCCCCTCATTTTAAATGTATTTTGCCAAGAAATCAACTTCACCCAGCAGTGATTCAAACCTTCTCCCAGCTGATGAGTGGCAAACACCACGAAACAGGCTGTCCTGGGATGGTTCTGAATCACTGCACTAACCCTGGATAAGCATATAAGCTGTGTGAACAGCGATGCTTTGGCGTAATGGAAGTCTGCGTAAAAGCAGACTTGAAGTAAAAAAGTGTGTCATTGTGAAACTCATTTGCATATCTTAACCATAATTCTTTGCTGCATTAGAGACAATGTAATTCAGAGGTTTTCTGTGGGAAAATAAGCATTCTGGCCTATCTAGATTTGTTAATGAACTACACAATGGGTTATTTTCTCTCTCTCTCTCTCTCTCTCTCTCTCTCTCTCTCTCTCTCTCTCTATATATATATATATATATATATATATATATATATATATATATATATATATTTATATAGATATGTATTTAGCAAAAAAAACACCATATATTTATATATAGAAATATATATTGATGAATAATTAGAATATATTCTGCTATGTGAAGAGCATTGAAATGTGAAATATTAATATTTCAGGTTGGGTTAATGCATGAGTAGTCGCGATTGGGTTTGCGTGACTTGCTGGGTGTTAGTTAAACGTTTTTGAGGAATCCATTACTGCGGATGTAGTAATAAGCAATATCTCACATTTAAAGGAACATTAAAACAATTTTCTAATTTAAAATATAACCCTGTGGGATTGTTACGTTATCACCTCATTTATATCTATCCCTAACTAAATTAAACTTTATTGATTTAGATAGAGCATGCAATTTTAAACAACATTCCAATTTACTTCCATTTACATAAAAAAATGTGCACAGTCTTTTTATATTTACACTCTTTAAGTCACCACCTCCTACTGTGCATGTGCAAGAATTAACATACGTATACGTATATGCATTTGTGATTGGCTGATGGTTGTCACATGATACAGGAGGAGTGGAAATAGACATAACTTTTAATTTTTTCAGAAAATAATCTACTACTCATATGAAGTTCAGACTAGGTTCTAGGACTGGGCGATATGGGCAAAAATGAAAATCGCGATTTTTGGACCCAAAAAATCACGATTGCAATTTTAATCGCAATTTTCTTATAAATGACTATAACACCTTAATTTTTCAATAAAAAATGTATTTGACACTACAGAATCTTACTGTACATGTTTCTCAAAGTCCAATACACTATTGGAGCATAAAAATACAAACCACAAAATAGTTCAAATAAAATTAGCTGCCTGTGCTGTGGTTACATAGTAGCCACTAGCCAGTTCTTAGGTCTTCTGACACAACATTGTCATGTTTTCTTGGGCAGTCATTCCAACTGTGGAATGATAAACATATGAAGCAGTGTAAGCATGGAGAAACCTGAAAAGTGCTGACTCCCACACACTCTGCATTCTAAGGTCCACCCACGGACGCACACTGGTCCGCCTCTCATCCTCTCTCTCTGCCTCCGTTTTCATGATGAACAGAGACTTTTTAAAAAAAAAAAAATTGCGAACTATCGTGGCTTTTAAATCTCGTTGATTAATCGCGGTTTAAATCACATAAACGATTAATCACGGTTTAAAATCGCATATGCGAATAATCATGCAGTCCTACTAGGTTCTATTATGTTGTTTATGCAAATCTACTGTATCTACTGGTCCTTTAAAAGTGTGTAAACTGAGTGCTGCTTCAATGTATTGCACCATTTTCTATAAAGTTTATTTTTTCTAATCAAAATGCCACTAAGTCCTGATACCAGATGGTTATCTCCAAGAGTAGCTAATCAGCATTGGGTGTTTCAAACTCCTAAAGTTCTTAGTTAGGATTTTTATTTTCTATTTGCAGCTGTGTGCGCAAAATAAAGGCTACTAAATCCTCTCCCAAGGTTAAAATCACCAGGTCCTTCAAAAAATGTAATCTTCAATCATTTCTAAATGACATCAAGAACCTCCCCTGGCACAGATTAAACCTAATCCCAGATCTAGACTCTGAAGTTGAATTCTTTCAGTCTGAACTCCTACAAGTTTGGAATTTACATGCCCCGCTGCGCAAGGTGAGAGTAAAAGGAGCACACTTGAATTGGATCACAGCTGACCTCATTCAAATGTACCAATTTCGGGATTCATTGTGGTCAAAGTTCAAGCATACTGGTTCTATGAATGATCACTGTGTATATAGACAATGGCGAAATATATGTACTAAACAAACAAAATTGGCTAAGGCGCAATATTTCTGTGAAAATCTGAACAATAATATATGTAACCCTAGAAAGTTTTGGAAACTCATAAATAACCTACAAAATCCACCAATCCACTCCCAACCCTCCACTGTCAATGTGGATAACCAAAACCTGCAACTCCCCTTAGAAGTAGCAAATGCCTTTAACAATTATTTTGTAGGATGCTCCACCACCCTGATTGACAAACTAATAAATGGCACACATCCTGAAGCTACAAATGTGGATCAGGCCCCACTAAAACAGCAAAGACCCAATATAGAAAAGTTCAATTTTAGACCTGTACCCTTCAATGTCATTAAGAAACAAGTCGATAATCTAAAAATGTCAGGACCTGATCAAATCCCAGCAATGCAGTTGAAGCTCAGTGCGCCGGCAATTGCTAAGCCTGTCGCAACCCTAATTAACGAATCCTTGGTGTCTGGATACATACCCAAACTCTGGAAAACTGCAAGAGTAGTGCCTATTCATAAAAGTGGGGAGTTAACCTTGGTTTCTAACTATCGTCCTAAATCATTGCTCCCTGTATTGCCAAAAATCTTAGAAAAATGCGTCCATACGCAATTATGCGAGTATTATCAACTTTCTAACTATCTGACCCCTGATCAATCAGGTTTTATACCGAATCACTCCACTACAACTGCCCTCCTAAAAGTTTGCAACGACATCCAAACTGGCATGGAACAAGGAGACCTAACTGGAGCTATTTTCCTTGATTTTGCAAAGGCTTTTGACACAGTGGACCATGACCTACTACTTCTCAAACTAAAAAACTCTGGTATTGCTGATCGCCCGTTAACCTGGTTTAAATCATATGTATCGGATCGATCACAATATGTCTCTGTCTCTAACAGTGACTCCCTCCCTCTCCCAGTCACGTGTGGTGTTCCCCAAGGTTCCATTGTCGGCCTACTATTCACATTATTTATAAATGATTTGCCTAATGTCTGCAAATCCTCAACTGTACACATGTACGCAGAAGACACGGTAATCTATGCAAACAAATCTGATCTGCCGCAGCTTGAAGCAGTGGTCCAAGACCAGTTCACAGAGGTAGAAAAGTGGATCTCGAAAAACAAACTCTTCCTAAACACTGACAAAACGGTCACAATGATCTTTGGAACAGGACCTAAAATACAAAAATTACAAAATTCCCATCTTCGCATCAAAACAAAATCCAATTGCACGCTGACCGCAGTCCACTCTTTTAAATACTTGGGTATGTTGTTAGACCCCAATCTATCTTTTGGACTCCACATAGAAAAACTTGCCTCTAAACTTTATCCAAAACTAGGTGCCCTGTACAGAAACAAATCTTGCCTCAGCCCTACAGTAAAGGAAAAGATTGTACAGCAAATGCTGATGCCTATCTTGGATTATGGGGACATAGTATATGCTAGGATATTGAGCACCCCCCTGCCTACCAATTAGATAAGAGATTGACTCTCTCTACACAGGGTTGATATACTCTACTTCCCTGTAAGATATACAGTACAAATTGAGTTGGGGACATAATCAAAACTACAATGTATACTCTCTCTTCATATTTATATGACATAGTATATGCACCTGCTCCGCAAACTCACCTTAATAAACTAAATACGTTATATAACTCGTTCTGCCGCTTTGTGCTACAATGTAACTACAGGACCCAACATTGTGACATGCTAAAAGAACTAAACTGTCTGTCGCTGGAATCCAGACGCACCCTCCATCTTTCCTGCCTTGTATCTAAGAGCCTTTCTGGGAAGCTCCCACCCTACCTGAGCAGAATGCTCTCCCCTGCTATTCCCACCTCCTATAACCTCCGATCCAGTACCAGCACATTATTTAGCTTGCCTCAATACAAAAAGAAAGCAGCTCGATCCTCCTTTTCCTACAGAGCGCCACAATTATGGAATGACCTCTCTCACACTTTAAAAACTTCCCCAAGCCTAAAATCCTTTAAGAGATCCCTCTATACATATCTCAAAACAGAATGCTCCTGTCATGGTTGATTAAATATTTCCTACCTGCTCTATGTAAAATGTTTGCATATTTTGTGTATTATTATTGTTTTTGTATTTTATTGTACCCTATTGTATCAATGCAATGTTTTGTGATCCCAGGACATACTTGAAAACAAGAGAAATCTCAATGTATCCTTCCTGGTAAAATATTTTATAAATAAATAAATAAATAAATCTAACAGAAAGTATTATGTGTTTTTTCTTTACAAATAAAAAAGACTGAAACAGCTTTTAGTCCTCACACATGTGGAAGTGAGTAGTGTTGCCAGCTGTCCTACACAAAATACTAAACTAGTTCCTGTTAGCCATATGCCCATAGAGGACCCTAGATCAGACCCCATTGCCTGCAGCTCTTGTCAGGTATATATCTATACTGGACCTCTGAACATATCCATAGCTCTGAAGAGCCATATATCCAAATCCCACACAATTATATAAAGATACATTAAAAAGCTATTACTTTTGGGTAAAATAATTGTGCTTGTCCCACGTTCCCTAGTGAGGCTAAAAAGCTAATCCGGTAACCTAGGTTGCAAAATGCTGCAAATTGTATAAACCAGCAATTTGATTTTCAGTATTTTAAAAATCTTAAGTTAATAAAGAATTAGCTTTCTGGCCTTTATGATTTCAACAGCAACACTTAGAAAACACATTTACAAATTAGCTCATGTAAGTAGTAAAATATTTGCATTTCAGTTTTGTCAGGATAAAATAGTTTTGCCAAATAAAAACCTCACAGACAAAATAAGAGACTGACTGTGGCTGTTTGGGGGCTGTGATTGTTTTTTATCCCAACTAAACCTTGGCCAAGCTGAATTCATAAAGATTTGATTGGCCATGTGAAAATTCTCCTCTCACAGTCGGGTCTCTCTATTATAAAGACGATGGGGCTGTCTCCTTTTTGTTTCTCATTTACTTGGTAATACTTTTGTACATATGTTAGCGTCAACTGTTTTATAGAGGGAGTCCTCCTTCACCCCCTCCCCCCATTTTTAATTAGTTTGTTTTGTGATATTGGTATCCTTGTTGGTGGAACTTGTTCTATGTGCCAAGAAGTGAACATATGTGAAACAGATCCAGATGAAAATGCAATTTGCGGCTGTACTGAGGGGGGATACAAATTGTTATGACTTCTGCAATTTTTTTCTTTGAGATATTAATTCCAGAGACAAGTATTATTAAATATCGGCTATTTTATTACAATAGACCCTGTATACAAAGTGGCTTATAGGTATTTCATGATGCAAAGGAAATACAAAATTGTGAAAATATGCAAAAAAAAACAAAAACCTGTGAATTTTTTTTTTTTTTAATCAAATCCCTTCACACAGTTTTTCCAGTGCAATGCATTTGACCCAATTCATTAAAGGGAGACAAAAAAGAGAAAATACAAGAAAGTGTGCAATTTTATACAAATTTCCAGTTTACATCTGTTATCAAATTTGCTCTACTGTGAGCTAGCTGAACACATCAGACTGACCAATAGCAAGAGGCGTATATGTGCAACCACCAATTAGCAGCAAGCTACCAGTAGTGCACTGCTGCTCCTGCGCCTATCTGATACTAAGAAATGAAAGCACATTGGAAAGTTGTTTAAAATTGTACGCTCCATAGGGTTTAATTTTGAATGTACTGTCCCTTTACAAATATATATATATATATATATATATATTTTAATAAAACACTAATATGAACATGCAAATAGAGGTATAG